>NC_048303.1:100301979-100601979 GCF_013100865.1 Trachemys scripta elegans
GTCGGGGGGTGGGGAGTGGTTGGATGGGGCGTGGGAGTCCCAGGGGTCTGTCTGGTGGTGGGGGTGTGGCTAAGGGTTGGAGCAGTCAGAGTACAGGTAGGGGGTAGGGTCCTAGGGGGCCAGTTAGGATGGGGGGAGGGTCTCAGGAGGGGGCAGTCAGGGGACAGGGAGGCTTATGTAGGGGATGGAGTCCTGGGGGACAGTTGGGGGCAGGGGTCCCAGGAGGGGGCAGTCAGGGGACAAGGAGCAGGGGGGAGGGTTGGGGGTTCTGAGGGGGGCGGGAAGTGGGTGGGGCAGGGGCAGGGCTCCTCCCGTCCTCTTTTTTGCTTGCTGAAATATGGTAACCCTACCTAGGAAGCAGTTCTAACTCCTTGATACAATTCTGTTCTCAGGATTTAGGAACCGTAATTTCAATCACATCTCAATCATGACTCATTATAGCCTCATTCTCCACTACTAAAAATGCCAGCTAGTTTTGAAGAACCACTATAATGGATTGCAGATTTGCAAAGCCCAAGCAAGTTCCTGGTGAGTAGCACATACTGTAAAGTAATTACAAAGAATTATGATGCTGTGTTTTAACATGCATGCACCTGCCTCCTTGCTTTGTACAAACACACACCACATTTCCTTTGCAAAGACCCACCTTCTTTAAGGTGAAAAAATATAATAGAACAAAACAGAATTATAATCTTTTCAAAGTGCTCTCTTTGTTTTAATGAGGAAAGGTGTGTGTATGGGGGGGGGGGTCCTTCAAATGATATCTTTGCTTCTACAGAGCCACAAGTTCCTTTCCAGACCCGCACTATTAAACAAGGCCCAAGTCTACATGGTTTGCATCAGACCCACTTTGCTCCCTCATACTGGGGCATCCAGGTGCAAAACCTGCAGACATCTTCCCTCTCTGCACAAATAAATTAAGGGGCGAAGAACCAGAGATCACCTTGGGAGAGGTTAGACTGTAGTTTCCCCCACTCCCTATTTCCTCTGCCTGCCATGCCCCTCATGGTTATCTGCAATATAAAGAAACCTTAGATGGCTAACCTATTACTTTTGACCACAGTGGTCAGGACTGCCTGTAGCATTGGCAGTGCCACAACCACAAGCCATTGCATCTTTGATCAACAGAGGTGTCAATTAGAGTCAACCGCAATGGCAGCTTTTGTGGTGCAGACATCAGGCTGATACTACCAACTGATAGATGCTGTGAAGATAGCCCAGGGAAATTGGGACAATTAAATTAATTGGGAATGAAGCAGTTATGTGGACGCTTAGAATTCTATAGCTGGGAGATCATTAAGAATACAGAATAATTCAAAACTCATGCAAACAGCAGCCATTTGCTTTGGCAGGTCAAATGTAAAACAGCGATGAAGGATAAAACTGAACAACAGTAACAATATAAAGACAAATTCTTTAAGTATATCAGAACCAGGAAACCCAAGGGAGATTTAACGTTTGCAGGCTATCAGGGTGTACAAAGAGTAAAGAGGATATAGAGATTTCAGAGAAGTTAAATCATTTATTTGCATCAGTCTTCACCATAGAGGATAACAGGAAAATAGCTATCGGTGGTTGCCCTACAATTAGAGGCACTGTCGATGACAGCAAAATTAGTGATGCAGGTGATGAAACCACTCAGGAAATTAAACTGGATAATTAATAAAAATATTTAACTTATTTATACACCCAGCCTTTAGGTGAATTAGCAAAGTACATTCGGGGGAGTATCACATCCAGAAGGAGTTCATTGTTTTCCCGCAGGAAACAGGAAAAGAAAGGATGCTGGCAATACTCCAGATTAAAGGGTGCCAGGCAATGGGGGTTCTGAAGCTTAATGTGGTGAGGCTCCTTTCATGGGTGGGGCTCTGTTGATGAAACTCATTTTCATTCCATAACAAAACAAGTACTTTTTCTCCACTGGAGTGTCTCAGAGTTCTGGGCTTGTATAAAAGCAGATCAAACCCACTGTTGTGCGATATTATATATACCTAAAGCTATTGCTGTCATAAGCGCAACTAGGAAATGCATAACTGTTCAAAGTTAGTCTGCTCCAATAATCAGCCTTAAGAGGGTTTGTGTTTTATTTAAAAATTCCTTCTTCTCGGTCTTATACTATATAGAGAATGTGACAAGTACTGGAATACAGAAAGCTTCACTGCAGCCAAGAGTGAAAGCAAGCTGTTGGCCGGATATCCTGATCAGATGGCTACTGTCACTTTTGCCTATGGCTCTCCACAACACCGCCAACACCCATTAGTCTAGACCCGCAGAGAATTCAGAGTTCAACCCTGCCAAAGGCAGATCCTTCCGGGCCTCTGCAGCTGCTTAATCACCACAACATTGAGGATTGAGCAAACACTGCATAACGTTTGCACTTTATGTTTTAGGTTTTGCAAAAAACGTGACATGGCTATGTATGTCAACATCTTGGAAATATATATATTTGTTTTTCCAATGTGCAAATACATATGGGTAACATATTCAAAAGTACTTCAGGGCTAGATTTTAAAAGTGTTTAGATATCTAAAGATAGGTACTTAGTGGCATTCTCAAATGCACCTAGATACCTAATTCCCATTGATTTCTAACCCACTTAACCTACTTAGGCTCTTTTGAAAATCCCACTAGACACCTCTCTGCATCTTTGAAAAGCTGGCCTTAAGAGCCCAAGTTTTGAAAAATAGTATGTAATTTAGAGAAACATTTATACCATGGTGTAGGTGTATGTACACACTTACTGACCCTGAAACAAACAATAAAAGGAAAAAATATATTCCTAAGAACAATGTGAAATTACTATTAGTCTTCTGACTATAATGATTTCTGTTGGAATACAGTGATATTTACTCTGCCCCTTATAAAGATTTGTAAATTGTAAAGAAGAAACACAAAACAAAACAAAAATCTTTTTCACAAGAGGTTTAACTGCCTGATCTCATAGTTTTGGGGGTTTCAAAAAATCCAGAAATGCTTTTGCTATTACCAAATAGCTAATATTACATCTATGGTATATAGAATCACTATCTGAGTTATAGCATGAGCTTAAAATACAAAGAGAATAGTTGTTTTCTACTGAAATTCTCTCATACAGCCCATAATTTTACTGATTCACAAAGATTAGAGCTTTCTAAAAAGCTAAGCATAGAATATTACCTCTCAACCTGCCACACTGTTTGCTTGATACCAGCCTACTACAAAAATTGAACCAATACCAAAAAAACAAATCATAAGAACAGAAAATTCCAAGCAATGCATATATATTGTGTATGTATATGCTGTATGTACCAATCCTTCTGGCCTCAGATAGGCAACACTCCCATTGAACTCAATAGTTTTGCTTGAGCAAATGAGTATAGGTTGTACATCAATGTATAACATTTTTATAATACCATTTTAGCATTTCCAGAAGGATTAAATAATAGTAACACAAAATGAGACAACAGCAGGTCTTTGTGAAACACTTGGACCCCAAAGTCGGAGGCTGTAATAGATAATGAGGAAAAAGCTGAAATATATTCTCCAGAGTGAAATAAATGCTGAAACTGCAATGACAAAACTCAAAGAAAGGAGCGTAAAATACAGCTGTAGTATGCATGGTTATTGTGATTCTAAATCTGGAACTTATCACTAGCAACTACATTGTTATGCAGATGTGTATCAAAATGCATCATATGCTGGCTGATAACTGTGGCCAGGGCTGGCTCCAGCTTTTTTGCCGCCCCAAGCGTCAAGGAGGGGAAGAAAAAAAAAGAAAAAGATAAAGCCGCGATCGGCGGCTGCTCTACCACGCCACTTCATTCTTTGGCAGCAATTCGGCAGCCAGTCCTTCCCTCCAAGAGGGACTGAGGAACCACCGCCGAATTACCACCAAAGACCCGGACGTGCCGCTTCTTTCCATTGGCCACCCCAAGCACCTGCTTCATGCGCTGGTGCCGGCCCTGACTGTGGCTACAAATATCTCAGAATGATAAACATCTACATTAAACAAACAAAGGGAAGAAGTTCTCCATCTATGGTTACCATGGCTGCTTTGAATTTAGGCATTATACACACGGTCCTTCCTCTCACTGAACAGTTTTTAAAACCCTATGCGGTTCTTCACATTTGCAATTAGATATTACACCCAAAATTTTCATGTGCATCCCAGACATTCAACATGTATTTTAATGGTCATTTTGATATTTTACCAGTAGTACTGTATGTTGTATAAACTAGTGTTATAGGACCCTCTAATGGAAGAACATATGAGCTGCAGTGCCTACAGCTAAGAAGGTGCTGGGGTAAGAGGACTGTCAAAATTCCCTAACTTATGTGGTTTAGGGACAGACTCTCATTATGTTAATGCATTTTTATATTTCTTTGCTTTTTAAAAAACAAAGAAAATACATTTATTCTTAAGTCTTTTCTTTTTCATGTATCATCTTATTAGACTTGCACTTGAAGGCACCGATGCTGTGGTTTGTAATAAATAGTTGAAGTTGCAGGCTGAACCACCAGCAACTCACTCTGGCAAATGCCTGCACTCTCCCATCTATCCCTATTCTCTTCACTAGAGCACCCTGAAGTTGCAGCCAAGTATCTAAGAGATAGATGGCACAACAGTCATTTTGCAGTTCTTGACACTCACCAAGATAGCCTAGGGTCAAACCGCCAGATTTGAATATGGATGGCAGCTTCCTCAAATCTTTAGTGTATTTGGATCAAAGCTTTTGCTTTGGGTCCTCTCTGCTGTACTATTTTTTTCTGTATCTGATTATTGTATACCTGTGGCTAGGTGTCTCAATCTACTGAATGTCTGACTAAATTGGAACAATTAAGAATATGGGTTTAAGAGGACTAATATCAGGGTGACTCAAGATGCTAAGATGTGACAAACGTTCTTTTTCATAGTAACTGCAAATCTACCTCAATCTTTTGTGCAAGACAAAGACAGTTATTACAACTGAATGTAGGCTCAGGATAATTCTCTTGCCTTTAAAAAAACAACAACAAAAACTTCTCACAGTCTCAAAACTTGTTTTCCCATTAAATGCTTTGGTGTCTGTAAGGGAGCTGGCTACCACCCGAGCACCACCTCACGGTCAAAGATTGCTCTGCAACATCTTGCCTCTCTTCCCCCACACCACTTCTATGGGCACCAAAGATCCACCTCCCTCTCCCTTGGGATCAGTTGCCTGAATTCTCCACCATGTGACACACAGTAGGGCTTCTCCTTAGCTTAACAAGGACTCTCTGCAATGCCCAGTCTCCTTTATGTAGGTTTATTTGTCCAAACATACTCACATAACAGACAAAAACAGTTGCTCAGCTCACCCTTTATCTCAGGGGTCTCTGGTAACCCTGCTCTTCCAGTTTCTCAGTCAGTTCACTTCTCCCAGTCAGTTCTCATTTGGCCAGATCTGTTCCCCTTCTGGAACACTAGCCACAGAGCTACTTCCCTGAGCTCCTGACCCCTTTTTCCAGGGACCCACAACCAGAGTTAGCTTCACTTCTCTGTAGTTCCCATCCCCACGCACAGCCTGCCCAGACACTACTTCTCTTTCTCTCAGGCCTTTATAGCCACAGGTGTAGCCCCCCCCCTTAATTGGCTCAATTGGGTCCACCTGCTGTGACACAGGAGCACTGGGCCTGGTCTACTCACAAGACCAGCTACCCTATGACATCTTAAGGACATCAAAAACAAGAACAGAGGGAGGGAAAGTCAGAGACAGTGCTGTAGAAAAGCTGTTTTGATTTTTGCTTTCTTGTAATTTTAATTTTAAAAATACAATGAAAATACCATTGTTGGAAGGTAAACCCTTTGTCTGCTGCTCTCCTTGGTGCCCCATGTCCTTAGGAATCATTTACCTTACATGCTCTGCCACAAGATAGTCAAAGGGCAATACAAGCCTTCTTATTGCTGAATGTGTAACATACACATTAGGATGCTCAAAGGTTGGGGCATAAAACAACAAAAACAAAAAATACTCTTCAATCCCAGCTTGTTCAAAAGAACGTTACTTTACTTGCTTTTTTCATCAGAACTGTAACCCCTTTTCTCTCTCTCAAAAATTTTACAACTACATTGTACAAATAGGGATTTACATCAACTTTGTATCAGTCCCCCTGCCCCCTTTTCTGACAAAGCTTTGCATTCTCCAGACACATTGAGATACAGCCAGATTTTGTCAGACAGCACTGAAATTAATTATTTGAGTCAGATCCTTTTCAACTTAAGGCTTCAGTGAGGAAAAGTGAAGGGAAGAATAAAATGAGGGTAACTGTCATTTCTCTAAGACTGCCACTCATGTGACATACTAATTGAATTTCCAGGCCTATGATGTGCTGTTACTAACCCAACCAGCATTGCTCAGTACGGCATTAGTTTTGTAGTTTGACAGATGGGGGGTACTTTGACCTCTAATCACAATAGAGGATGCTGGGTCATGAGTTGTGTGTTTTGTGCTGGACTGCTACCTGCTGCAAATTCCCATCTGAACATGTTTTTGTACATTGCTTTCAACACTATCAAGTAATTTTTAAAACAGGCCTGATGTCCTCATAGAATAGTCCAAGAGGTGAGACTGGGGGGTGGCAGGAATCAATGGAACTCATTTTGATGTTGCTCAACAATGAACAACTTTCTTTGTTAAATAGTCAGGTTCAAAGGTGAAATAAACCAAGGTAAGAATTTAACAGGGAGCTGGCAAAAAAGAGCCCATCACAGGACTTAAAGTTTTTGGGGTTTGCTTTAAATAAACTGAGGAAGTGTGTGCATTCATTTCAGTGGCTCAGCAGCAATATCTTATTTTTAACACCCGCCCCCTTTTTTCTGTGGTCTGGTCTACACTTACAAGTTAGGTCGACATAGCTACAGCACTGGGATGTGAAAAATTGAGAGCTGTAGCTATGCTAACTCTAATCCTTGTGAAGATGCAGCTAGGTCAATGGAAGAATTTTTTCATTGGTCCACTTACCACCACTCAGAGAGCTGGATTACCAACAGCGATGGAAAAAACCTTCCATCAGTGTAGGAAATGTTTATACTACATCGCTACAGCAGCATAGCTGCAGTGCCATAGGCAGACTCCTGTAATGCCTCTAGTGTTGACATGGCCTCTCTCTCTGATGCCATGAATTCATCTACCAGCTGTAAGAGGATTCAATCTTACAGGAAGGCTGTGGCACATCTTTAGATTACAGCTGAGCTGGCACAGGAATCAACAGGAAATGTAACCATCAAGCTTAGTAGTCAAATAATTTCTTTAAAAAGGAAGAAAAAAAGATCTATCCTGCATCAACACTCCACTCACCAACGTAAGCTGGTGTCTTGGGGGATTTGTAATGGGATATTGAGACTTTCACCTACAGATCACCAGCTCAAATCTGGCCCAGACTGGCGGTGACCAAAAGTTGTTACCCCATCTGCAAGCGGTTTCTAGTGCCTTGTGTCAAAACAAGGTGGTGGTGCTTCAGGGGTGGCACCCACAGGCAAGGGCAGCGCGCAGTGGAGTCGTCTATCCCACCCCATCCCCAGGAGCCACTGCCGGACATGCTAGCCACTTCCAGGAGCGGCATGGGGCCAGGGCAAGCAGGGAGCCTGCCTTAGCCCTGCTGCGCACCGCTGCCACCTGGAGCTGCTCGAGGTAAGTGGCACTGGGCCGGAGCCCGCACACCAAACCCTGTCTGCACCCCACACCGCAACCCCCTGCCCTGAGCCCCCTAATCCCCTGCCTTGAGCCCCCTGCTCCACCCCTCCTGCACCCCAACCCCTGCCCTGAACCCCCTCCTGCACTCCATACCCCTCCTGCACCCCAACCCCCTGCCCCAGCCCTTCATTCATGGCCCTTCATACAATTTCCCCACCCAGATGTAGCCCTCAGGGGAGTTAAATGCTGAGCTGCTTGGTGGTGTCAAGACTCAGGCAGCTGTGCATATGCCCACTAGCAGAAATTTAAGCACCCAAAAAGTTTGGCAGCAGGTAAGCAGGGGTTTTGAGGATCTAAATTTTGGATTTAAGTGCCTAAAGTGGCAACTAGGTGCTTTCCTCACTTCCTGTCTGGTCAGTTTCAAAAATCTTGACTTCATTCTTGAACAAAAGGATGTAAAGGATGTATGTGTCTGCTGCTGAATAGGAGACCGTGTCTAGCCCAGGTGAAAAGCTCTAAAGTTTTGACAATATTTGGAAGTGACTGGATTGACAGAGAAACAGCTTCCTCATGTGAAAAAGAGTCATGAAGTCTTAGGGGCTTGCTGACCGCTGCTTGAAGTAGCAGATTCTTCATTTATCATCTATGCCTGTGTCAACTTTGAAGGAGAATGTTGAGTTGAGCTCAATATGTGCCTATCTTCAAACAGCAGGCTCAAAGGTAACTCTGCAGAGGTGACTTACTGAAGAAGACATCATACTGCATGCATTTCAACTTTTGTCAAAATATAAAATAAAAGCCATCTCTCAGAAGGGAAACATACCAACAGAGAGAGAGCATGCCCATTTCTGTCCATGACATTCATGTGGTTAAGAAAGTGAGGCAACGTAACAGATATTATGGTCAAGGCAACTCTCTGACTTCAGACTACAATAGCATGAAAATTAGGCAGAAAAAAAACTGAAAGACAGATTACACATTCCTGAGGTATACTCCAGCTGCAGTCCTGCCTTGCTGAGGACAAGTTAGCATAGGCATCATCTAAATGGCTCTAATATAATATTAAATTGTTCAAATAATGAAAGCTAGTTAATTTTGGTATTTTCTTTCCCCCCCACCACCTCCCTTTGCAATACATTCATAACTGGACATTCATTCATAAGAGGTGCATCAGCCCATTTGCTTAGCATGACCCAAATGTCTTTTAACTGTTTTTCTCTAATAATTTCAAAAGGCACAAAAGAAGGTTGTGGAGGAACAAGAGCTACTCATTCCCGGTAAGTGCAAAAACAGAAACTGTCTATTACTCTGTATGCACAGCACCTAGTACAACTGGGCCCTGATCCCCTAGGAATAACAGCAACAACTACACAAGCTGAGAAATCTCTGTGCTACATCAATAAGAGGATCAACTTTTGAAAAATATTAGAGATGATGATTTGCATTTGGACTGTAATGTCCTCAGAGTGGGGAGAGTTTCTTACAGTGCGTTTGTCAGCACCAAGTATAAGGTCAGAGTTTAAACTCAGAGCCTCTGGTCACAATCACAGTATTAAAACAATAAAGTAACAAAGCTCAAACTAAAATAAAAGATAGCAAATAAACTATTCTCTATTCAGTTGTATAAAAAAACCTAGAAATTAATACAAGTCAATAGGTGCATATTCTTCCCACATTTTCTTCTCTCTTTTAAAATCTAACCATAGCAGACATTGGCACTAGCTTCCACAAGCTGAAATGTAGAATGTAGCTAAAAAAATTATTCATCTATATGAATGAATGCTGTAGGTATTCACTATTTCACACAGTATTGGTAAATATTCTATACTCTAAGTGGTGTTGCAAGAAAAATGCACCAGGTGGCTCCGTGGTGACATTTCCATCGAATAGAGCCAACATTAATACTCCCTTCAAAACATGTTTAGAATATGTATTTTGAAGCTCTAGATGAAGATTTTAAAATGCATGTTGTTGTTCTAAGGCCTGGCTCAGAGTGAGGAGGGCAGAAGAAAGGAAGGAAAAGAGGCAGACAAAATATAATCTTAACATAAACTGCCATTTTCGGAGTTATGGATAAAATCAGAACCTTGAATATGAGAAAACAAAAACCTGAAACGAGTCAGAATTGGTGCTTGGGATAGGAGGGACAAGTTGCATTCGCATCTCCAGATCCTAATTTGTTCCTGTGTCATTGATTTTAGGTTGGATATAAAACCAGAAGAGAATGTCAAACTGATATATGTACAATGAAGAGTGAATTCTCATCTATGAACAATGGGGAACTGGTAGTCATAGGAAAAATTTCCATTATCATATTATTTCAAACCACTTCTTTGTATCCTGGTCATAGGATAGAGTAAAGCAAAATAAAAGTAGTATCCATGCTCCTCCAGATAAAATCATAAAGAAAAAGATTCTAAAATCGGATTCTATGGTAAAATGTAGGTCCTGTTGAAAATTCTACAGCCGCAGAACCCCATGGTACCTAGGAACATTTGGTTACAATATGACACACTGAAACGCTGATCACAATAGACTTTTTCTGAGTCATAACCATGAGCAAGCCTCAAAAGGCTCAGAGGTCTGATTAAGTTGTGGGGGAGGGTCCAAGAGAGAAAGATACTCATCCAAATTTTTCCAGTCCAGCCCCCTGCCTTCACTAGCAGGACCAAGTACTGATTTTGCCACAGATCCCTAAGTGGCCCCCTCAAGGATTGAACTCACAACCCTGGGTTTAGCAGGCCAATGCTCAAACCACTTGGTTGAGAAATTTTGCACAGAGAGGTTCTTGACAATCCTGTTCAATCAGAACTACTGCAAGAGCCTCCATTGTATTATGATAAAAGCTGATCGAGAAATAACCCTGTTAAATCCCTCAGCAATTTAAAAATGAAAAATGTTTTAAAGGGTGTCATCAGTGGATAGGGCACTGGACGGGGAGTTTTAGGTGACAAGTATCTATTCCTGGCTCTCTCACAAACCTACTGTGTGACCTGGGCAAGTCTCTTCACCCCTTTACCTCTGTATTCTCTCCTACCCTTTGTCGTCTTATCTATTTAGATTAGAAGCTCTTTGGATCAGGAGCTGTGTCTCACTCCATGTTTGGAGAGTGCCCAGCACAATGGGGCCTCCATTTTGCAATTTAATATCAATCATAATAATCTTCCATTACACCAAAGCATTCAAATGCAAAACAACATTAATTTGATAAAGCAACAGCTCTGATATTTTTCTAGGGAGCAAACCAGAATAGATCTTGTATATCAGTCATATCCTCTTGAATGAATAAAAACAGAAACGGTGCAATAAATTTATCTGTAACCAGTTTTCTATCATAACAGACGACAATTAGGAGCATGGACATTCCTTTCATAACAGACGACAATTAGGAGCATGGACATTCCTTTATATCAGTCATGTAATTAACTGTAAATAATGAAATGCAGTCTTCTCCACTTAATCAGGATGCAACTAACCAAGATGCAATAAATCAGAATGCCTCCTATTTAGCTTAATAGTGAAATTATAATGACTGCTCTTAATCATCACTGAATTACTGTAGCATACATTCCATGAACCTGCTGTTCTTATGTGACTTGTAGAGAGAGTAAATTATGGACAACTACTATTGTACTCCACATTTCTGCACTTTAGCTTAACTCTTTGCTGAAGCACAGGCCAGAAGTTCATTCTTTACAGGACTTTGTGTAAATGCTTTTCCAGGGCTTCTGTACTGCAAAGTCTCCATGTCGGCGTTAGTAATAACTATCAGTCAACTTCAAAAAGAGAGAGGACTACACAACTGCTTAGTAAACATATATTTACATTTAAGATACAAAACCATTTGTTGTGCCGTTGCTCTCTGCACAACTTTAAGAATATGGGGAAGCCACACTAGTACAGATGGATTCCAAATAATCCTGTTTCTTAACTAGGGTTGCCAACTTTCTAATCGCACAACACCAAACACCCCTGCTCCGCCCCCTGCTCGCTCAATCCCCCCTTCCTCCATCACTTACTTTCACCAGGCTGGATCAGAGGGGTTGGGTGCAGGAGGAGGAGGGTGGGCTCTGGGGTTCACCCAGCTGGGGGTGCAGGCTTTGAGGTGGGGCCAGGAATGAGGGCTTTGGGGTGCGGGAGAGGGCTTCAGGTTAGGGCAGTGTGTTGGGGTGTGAGGTGGTATGGGGTCTGGGCTGGGGGTGCAGGCTCCAGGTGGGGCCAAAAATAAAGGATTCAGGGTGTGGGAGAAGGCTCTTGGTTGGGGCAGGAGGGTGAGGAGAAGGCTCCAGCTGGGGGTTCGGGCTCTGGGGTGAGGCTGGGGATGAGAGTTTGGGGTGCAGGAGGGGGCTCAGATGTGGGGCAGGGGGGTGGGGTGTGTGAGGGGGTGAGGGCTCCAGCTAAGTGGTGCAGACTCTGGGGTGGGGCTGGGGATGAGGGGCTTGGGGTTCAGGAGGGGGCTCAGAGCTGGGGATGAGGGTTGGGGTGTCGGAGGGGGTTCAGGGCAGGGAGTTGGGGTGTGTGTGGGAGGTGTGGGGTGCGGGCTTTGGGAGGGAGTTTTGGTGTGGGAGGGGGAGGTGTGTTGTGAGCAAGACACGAGAAGTCATTCTTCCGCTCTACTCTGCTCTGGTTAGGCCTCAGCTGGAGTATTGTGTCCAGTTCTGGGCACCACATTTTAAAAAAGATGTGGAGAAATTGGAAAGGGTCCAGAGAAGAGCAACAAGAATGATTAAAGGTCTTGAGAACATGACCTATGAAGGAAGGCTGAAAGAATTGAGTTTGTTTAGTTTGGAAAAGAGAAGACTGAGAGGGGACATGATAGCAGTTTTCAGATATTTAAAAGGGTGTCATAAGGAGGAGGGAGAAAACTTGTTCACCTTAGCCTCTAAGGATAGAACCAGAAGCAATGGGTTTAAACTGCAGCAAGGGAGGTCTAGGTTGGACATTAGGAAAAAGTTCCTAACTGTCAGGGTGGTTAAACACTGGAATAAATTGCCTAGGGAGGTTGTGGAATCTCCATCTCTGGAGATATTTAAGAGTAGGTTAGATAAATGTCTATCAGGGATGGTCTAGACGGTATTTGGTCCTGCCATGCGGGCAGGGGACTGGACTCGATGACCTCTCGAGGTCCCTTCCAGTCCTAGAATCTATGAATCTATGAATCCCGGGTGTGGGAGGGGTGGGGGTGAAGGGTCTCAGTGGTGCTAACAGTGGCTCCCAGGAAGAGGCCGCCAGGTCCCTGCGGCCTCCAGACGCATGGGCAGCTAGAGAGGCTCCATGTGCTGCCCTCGCACCTGCAGGCGCCGCCCCTGCAGTTCTCACTGGTCACTGTTCCCAGCTAACGGGAGCTGCGGAGCTGGCACTCAGAACAGGGGCAGTGTGCAGACCTACCCTGGCTGTCCATGCGTCTAGGGGCCACAGGGCCCTGGTGGTCGCTTCCAGAAGCCGCACAGAGCCAGGGCAGGCAGGGAGCCTGCCTTAACCCCAGGCCCCCAGTGTGCTGCTGACTGGAATTTTAACGGCCCAATCAGTGGTGCCAACTGGAGCCCCCAGGGTCCCTTTTCGATCAGGCGTTCTGGTCAGAAACCGGATGCCTGGCAACCCTATTATTAATTATGTACAAATATACCAGATCTAGCTACCCATGTACATTGCTGCTCCAGTAGGGTTCTGATGGCTTCTACAACAGAAGACAGAGAGGCCAACTAGAGGGCTCCAACCCATTTAAAGGATGTTACCCAATTCCTTTACACTACACCATTTTAAATGGTATTTGGGATATTTCTGAAATAACTTTAGTTAAACATTAAGTGGTAAATCTTCCAGTATTTCTTTTTATACAGATTTGTAACACTCTGCTGCTATTATCCATATTACAATGTAAGTATAACATTAATTTTCTGTACTTTAGCACTATATATAAACATTATTTTCCTTTCTTTACAAAGATGATTCTTAGCCTATAATGTGACCTAAAATGTAGTATGTCACATGATTTTCTTTAGAATTGCTCAGTCCTTATCGAAAGACTTGTCTTGTCAATAATCAAAAGTCTGGGGGCTCCTTGCAGCTAGTAAAATTTCAGTACATTGATTAACAGTTGACTCATACCTCTGTTTGCGGTCAGCTAGAAAAATCTGTGGCCTGTATCCAAAATGTTTACAGGTATTGGGATCCAGACTTGCCTATAGACACATTTTATGGTTTTGCATAATTTTCTAGGGTGGTCACTAGTGATTATATTTATATCCACCTCCCCCATACCTAAAGCTCTGATTGGATCTTCTCTCAAGCTGAAGACATGTCAGCCATGCAAAAAACTAGCTCATAATGAAAGCTTTCTATAAAACTAGATAAAAACAACTGAGCTTGCTTAGTAATTACCGCACCCTTCTGGTTACTTCTGGGCCCTTCTAGTTGAGTTGCCCTGCTCGGTTCTCTGTACATGTGCAAAGATACAGATGATTCAAACAAATCCATACCTCCTTAACACTGCTCTTCTCTCTTTTTTTTTAATACTACAGTATAAAGCTCTTAGTTTAATGAGAGTTTTACCTCATTAAGGTTAAGTAATGGATTTGCCTGAGTAAGGACTACAGGATCAGACCCCAATTAGGGATTTATTTACTGAGTGCCAAAGGGTTAAATGGTGTTTAACTATAAATTTAAAAGGTGTAAAATTCTAAGTTGTAGGTTTGGTTTTATTTAATGCCACAGTTCTGAAGTAAAATTAAAAGAAGAAAGGAAGATAGAACAAAACAAATTAATTGCACTGTATTTTCTTCATTACGGTATTTTATTTAGTTTCAAAGAATCTCTGAAAAGACTTTAAAGGCTTCTTAACTGGGGCAATAGGCTTTCCACTGGGCTGTCCAAAATAATAGGTTTCTACTGTAATTAAATATAGGAACAAAATCAGCCTGGCTATTCTAAATGCTATTCTAAGTAAGTAAATTTGTTTTCTGAAACAGGTCCTCTATGATTGAATCACTTTGTGTAATACTATAGCAACAAAATGTACAGAGTCACATTTGGGATTTTTTCCATCAACACTATATTCTTGGAGGAAAATTGATATAATTATAATCGAAAATGTCAGTATCAAATAAGAGGCTCTGGACAAAAAAGTATACATTTGGTTATATTAAGCCAATTTCTCACATTCCTAAAAAGCATCAGTTTTAACCTCTGTCACCATTACCCTAATAACAGGACCCCTAAAACTGCATCCAAACCCAATTATATTATATGCAGTTATATATCTTTTCAGTTATTATTGGCTTACTTCAATAAGTAAAAACCAATGTACCTAATGGTATGTTGTGATGGATTAGGGTGTATATCTATAGTTTGATATATGCATACAAACTCCATTTTGCTTTGTGAATCCCATTTTGAGTATACACTGCCCTGTGTCAGGAACTCAGCTGCCTCTGGACTTGGCTACCAAGCAACCCAATAAGCTCGGCTGTGCCCAATAAACCTGCACTAAGGGACTGTGCAAGCCTGCAGTTGCACCAGACTTGCCTTCTGTCCAGCTCTTGCTGCACCCTTTTCCTGCTCCACTCCAGCCCTAGTCCCTGCCTGCTTCTGAATTCCTGATTCTTAACTCCTGGCTCTGACCACTGGCTTGTCTCCTGACCATGACTCTGGCTCTGCCCTTTGGGTCTCTTTTGGCTGCTGACTTCAACCCTGGGCTCAACTCCTGACCACAACTCCAGCTTTGCCCACTAGGTCTCAATGGCTGGTAGCTAAGCAGACCATTGGCTTTCCCTAGCTATTGCTCTGATGCCACAACGTGTAGCGTTTCACTAACTACCGTTTACGCTCCTGGGGAATCTGGTAATAACTAAATGGAGGGGAACCAAACATAACCACATTCCTGGATATCTTTAAGAAACAATCTTGAAATGGTTTAATAGGAGAATGATGATAAAAGTTCTGCATGTGCAGAATGGAAAGGAGTGCAGCAGGATAATAATCCAGTCATCTTGTGAAGCTACTTAATGAAAACAACTAATGGAACATGCACGTACTTCAATATTATGTATGAAAGGTACCAGGATAAGTGGAGAGTCATGCTACAACACCTCTATATTCTGCCAATTGCCAAGGAGCAGCAGGATTCTGTTTTGATCCCCATCAATCTAAAATAAATCTACAGTTATAAGAGACTAATGAAAACATACACTGGCTCCACTGTGTTGTATAATAAGGGCCCAATCCTGCTCCCAGCGAGGTCAAAGACCAAACTCCCATTGACCCAAATGGAGGAAGATCAAACCTTTAATGCCCAAGAACATGTTCAAATCATGTTCGGAATGATAATAAATAGATTTGATCATTCAGAACAGCCACTAGATTTTTTTTTAATCAAGAGGTTAAGTACTGCCTGGTCCAAGTAATTATGAACTCAGTGTGAAAATACTAAGCTACAAAAGCTAAGCCAATATTTAAGGCTACCGGGAGAGAGTCAACCCCGGATCCTCAGTGGGTGTAACTAACAAACTCCATTGGAGTTAGCTGAGTTATGTTGACTTACAGTCACTGAGGATTGGGATACGAGAGCCCAATCCTGCAAGGCGTGAGTGCCCTCAACTCCCATTGCATTCACAGGAAGTTTAGGGCATTCTCAGCATTCCAAAAAAGGGACTCAGCAGCACTTTGCAGGATCAGGCCCCTTGAATATGCTAATCTCCTATAAGATGACACTGAAGCACTGCAGTCGTTCAGTGCCTTACATAGGTATCCAGCTGCAAGTCTTGTTAGTTTTTTAGGGAATCTGAAGTTCTCCAGACCAATGGCAAGATCTACTAATGATTTTCAAAGCAAAAGAAACATGCCAGGGGGTGGGGCTGGGGGGGGGGGGAGGAAGAGAATGAAACTCAGGATCATTACTTAACTCAGAGTAAATCATCCCTGTGTTTCTTGTAGTGGTAAAGTAAAATCATTGTGCTCTGTGCAAATCTTCTTGTGGTAACAGTAATTTATATTGCTGTCATGAGTAAATGAAATTTAGTAATAAAATACAGAAACTAAAGACAAAAGGCTAAGCTTGGAATCTTGCTCTGAAATCAAGGGAGTAGCCAGATGAAAGCCTATAGCACAAGGAGTAAAATCCAATAACACAGCAGGATGCAACACCATATGAATTATTCCCCATTGTAGCATATCATTGTTGTGACATCCCTGATGTCTCAACTTCCCGTGCTTTCAGCTCTGCTTAAAACACAGTGAAGCAGCCACAAATCAAGGAAACTGTTGATAGATAGGGAATGCCATTGAGCCTTTTCTCACGCACACATGCACACTTTGAGTCATGAGAAAAAGTTGCTGGTTATTAGAGAATCAGAATCTCACTCCTGGCTATGACAGGGGCAAATCTGATTCGGGGAAAAATATCTTGGAAGTTGTTCAACATTTACCTCGTGTCTGCAGACAGAAAGGAAGTGGAGGGAAGCCAGAGGAGGAGAAGAGGAAAAATGCTTGCCTTTATGGAAAGAAATATCAAATAGCACGCAACATTATCACATTAAGATGAAGCTTGCATGTTGTTGCTGCATGCCTGGATTAATTATATAACCTCTGTTCTGTCACTACCAGGAATTATACATTTCTGTACAGTAGCTGTAGGGGTTTTCCTGTCAAGCATCTGCTGCTGTTGCTAACCCTCAGAAATTGACTTATATTGGCTGCAGACAAGTTTGTGTCAAATTCTTTTACCTTTAATACTTTTATATGGTTTCCTCATACAATTTAAAAAAATTAGACTCAGTGAAAGATGGTCGATAAATGACTAAGCGGATAGAGCTTCTGTCCCTTGCATCCAATGGAATCAAGGCTCATCAGACAAATATACGTAACTCTAAGAAATGGGATTACACCAGTTTCTTTTGACAAAGTCCACCACAGGAGGATAGAGTGGTGGTACAGGCTAAAAAGTGTGCAGTGTTGGCCTGGAAGAAAATATGGACAAGACAGAGAATACAGTGAAAGCAATGTGACCCAATAAGCGGAGTGTGAGTTTTGATCTCAGATCTACCACTGGAGAGGTATAGTTTGGATGGTCTCACCCTCAGCAAAAGGGAAACCAATCTCCTCAGAAACAGGTGGGCTAGAATTTTAAGGAGGGTGTTAAACTAATAATAAAAAGGAGAGTAAGAGATGAGCACTCATTTAGCACAAAATCAAGATGTTGAGGAAAAAATTAATCAAGGACCAAAGAATAGGAAGAGAAGGAATTCTTTAAAAGATGATGTTATGCCAATATTTTAAAAAGAGTAAACAGGATGACTGTATAATTACAGGGCTGTCAATCTGACATTAATCATCGGCAAGATAATGGAGTGGCTGATACAGGACTCAATTTATAAAGAATCAAAGGAGGGTAATATAATTAATGACAATCAGCATGGGATTATGGAAAATGGATCCTGACAGACTAATTTAATATTTTTGATGAGTTTACATGTTTGGTTCATAAAAGTAATGGCATTGATGTAATATATCTAGACTTCTGGAGGCATTTGACTTGGTACCATATAAAATTAACAACACATTAAATGGATTAAAAATCGGCTAACTGATAGGTCTCAAAACATAACTAAAAGTGGGGAATCATCATCAAGCAGGTATGTATCCCACAGTGATGTGTTCTTGGCCCTATGCTATTTAACACTTATCAATGAACTGGAAGAAAGCATAAAATCATCACTGTTAAAGGTTGCAGATGACACAAAAATTGGGGGAGTGATAAACAATGACAAGACAGGTCATTGATACAGTGCAATCTGGATCGCTAGGTGCAAAAAAGCAATGCACATTTTAATGAGAGGGAGTTCTCCAGGTGAAGGAGGAACAATTATGTGACCCTTGGAGTAAGTTTGTTGTCTGTAGTGTGCGTGTTTGTGGTGTGCATACTGCTTGACTGAAATATACCGTGTGGTCTGTTTGTTTGGGGGTACCATGTGCTGACCGTGTGTGAGCTGAGCCAAGCGGCCTGGTAGGCAAGGCTGAGAGCTTCTTAATGAGGTTTGATCCCTAAGCCCTTTAGCACCCATCAACCCTTAACCAGGGGATGGGGCTACTCAGGAAGACCAGGGCTTTAAAAAGCCTGCTTCTAAGTGACCAGAGGAGCTAGGGAACAAGAGCAGTTAACAGGGGAATTTTGCAAGGGAGTTTAGAGGGGGGAGTGTGTGGAAGGGGGCTAGATAAGCTTAGCATTCTTTAAACTTAAAGCCAAAAACAAAGCCAAAAATACCCCGATAAAAACAAAAACCAACAACAACAAAGGAACGAACTTCAGGAGTAAAAATATAATGCAGGCAGAAGTCCAGCAACAGAGTAGGGGCTATCCAGTTTATTGCACTCAATGCAGCATGTATGATTACCTTCCCTCAGGACAGGTGGCGTACGTGTGCATTCAGTGCAAGGAGTTCTGGGCCCTCAGAGACCATGTACGGACTTTGGAGACCAAAGTGGCTGAACTGGAGGAGCTAAGGGAGACAGAGGTACATAGATGAGACTTTCCAGGTCAGAGTAGAATGGTCCCACCTCTGGTATGATGGCCTATGTGATGTTGAGGAGGATGAAAGTCTCAGGGAAGGAGAACATCCAACTGGAGCAGAGGGAAATGATCCCATAATTGGGACCCTCCTGATGTTGTGGTATCATTTCACACTGAGGATACCCCTCCAGGGGAGAGAACTCCAGTTATTAGGAAGAGACAGGTAATAGTTATGGGGAATTAGAAACACAGATAGCTGGATTTGAGATGACCAGGAGAACTGCATGGTGACTTGCCTGCCTGGTGCGAAGGTTGGAGATCTCAAGTCATCTAGATAGACTTATGTGTAGTGCTGGGGAGGAGCTGTTGGTCATGGTACATGTAGGTACCAATGACATAGGGAAGGATAGGAGAGAGGTCCTGGAGGACAAATTTAGGCTGCTAGGTAAGAGATTGAAAGTCCAGGACCTCCACGGTAGCATTCTCTGAAATGCTTCCAGTTCCACACGCAGGGTCAGTTAGGCAGAACTGCAAGGTTTCAATGCGTGGATGAGATAATGGCGTAGGGAGGAGGAGTTGAGATTTATTAGGAATTGGGGAAACTTTTGGGAAAGGGGGAGCCTATACAGGAAGGATGGGCTCCACCTAAACCAAAATGGAACCAGATTGCTGGCACTTAAAATTAAAAAGGTCATAGAGCAGTTTTTAAACTAAGGACTGGGGGAAAGCCAACAGATGTGGAGGAGCAGGTGGTTCGGACAGCAACATCCCTTAGGGAAGGATCTATTAATGGAGATTCTCTAGGTTCTAGTAAGGAGGAGAGGATAGAAGATGATTAAATATAGATAGGATCTGATGAGAAACAGTCAAATGAAAAAAGTCCCATTCAATTACATCATGTAATGGCAGAGAGCTCAAAAGTGACAAGTTTTTAAAGTGCTTATATACCAATGCTAGAAGTCTAAATAATAAGATGGACAAACTAGAGTGCCTCATATTAAATGAGGATATTGATATAATAGGCATCACAGAAACTTGGTGGAATGAGGATAATCAGTGGGACACAGTAATACCAGGGTACAAAATATATCGGAAGGACAGACCAGGTCAAGCTGATGCGGGAGTGGCACTATATGGGATAGAAAGAAAGAATCAAATGAAGTAAAAATCTTAAATGAACCAAACTGTACCATAGAATCTCTATTGAGAGAAATTCCATGCTCTAATAATAAGAATATAGCAGTAGGGATATATTACTTACCACATGACCAGGATGGTGATAGTGACTCTGAAATGCTCAGGGAGATTAGAGAGGCTATTAAAATAAAAAAAACTCAATAATAATGGGAGATTTCAACTTTCCCCATATTGACTGGGTACATGTCACCTCAGGACAGGATGCAGAGATAAAGTTACTAGATACCTTAAATAACTGCTTCTTGGATCAGCTAGTCCTGGAACCCACCAGAGGAGAGGCAATTCTTGATTTAGTGCTAAGTGGAGCACAGGATCTGGTTCAAGAGGTGAATCTAGTTGGACCACTTGGTAATAGTGACCATAATATAATTACATTTAATATTCCTGTGGTGGGGAAAACACCACAGCAGCCCAACCCTGTAGCTTTTAATTTCAGAAAGGGAAACTACACAAAAAATGAGGAGGTTAGTTAAACAGAAATTAAAAGGTACAGTGCCAAAAGAGAAATTCCTGCAAGCTGCATGGAAACTTTTTAAAGCACGATAATAGAGGCTCAACTTAAATGTATACGCCAAATTAAAAAACATAGTAAGAGAACCAAAAAAGAGCCACCGTGGCTAAACAACAAAGTAAAAAAAGCAGTGAGAGGCAAAAAGGCATCCTTTAAAAAGTGGAAGTTAAATCCTAGTGAGGAAAATAGAAACATGCATAAACTCGGCAAATGAAGTATAAAAATATAATTAGAAAGCCCAAAAAAGAATGTGAAGAACAGCTAGCCAAAGACTCAAAGTAATAGCAATTATTTTTAAAATACATCAGGAGCAGGAAGCCTGCTAAACAACCGGTGGAGCCTCTGGATAATTGAGATGCTAAAGGAGCACTCGAGGAGGATAAGGCCATTGCAGAGAAACTAAATAAATTCTTTGCACTGGACTTCACGGCTGAGGATGTAAGGGAGATTTCCAAACCTGAGCCATTCTTTTTAGGTGACAAGTCTGAGGAACTATCCCAGATTGAGGTGACATTAGAGGAGGTTTTGGAACAAACTGATAAACCAAACAGGACCAGATGGTGTTCACCCAAGAGTTCAGAAGGAACGCAATGTGAAATTGCAGAACTACTAACTGTAGTCTGTAACCTATCACTTAAATCAGCTTCTGTACCAAAGGATACTAACATGATGCCAATTTTTAAAAAGGGCTCCAGAGGTGATCCCAGCAATAACAGGCCAGTAAGCCTGACTTCAGCACCGGGCAAACTGGTTGAAATGTTAGTAAAGAACAAAATTGTCAGACATATAGAGGAACACAATTTGTTGGGGGAAGAGTCAACATGCTTTTTGTAAAGGGAAATCATGCCTCACTAATCTACTAGAATTCTTGGGGGGAGGGGCCAATAAGCATGTGGACAAGGGGGGCGGGGTCCAGTGGATATAGTGTACTTAGATTTTCAGAAAGCGTTTGACAAGTACGCTGTCATGGGATAAGAAGGAAGGTCTCTCATGGATTGGTAACTGGTTAAAAGATAGAAAACAAAGGGTTGGAATAAATGGTCAGTTTTCAGAATGGAGAGAGGTAAATAATAGTGTCCCCCTGGGATCTGTACTGGGACCAGTCCTATTCAACATATTCATAAATGATCTGGGAAAAGGGGTAAACAGTGAGGTTGCAAAATTTGCAGATGATACAAAACTACTCAAGACAGTTAAGTCCCAGGCAGACTGCGAAGAGCTACAAAAGGATCTCTCAAAACTGGGTTACTGGGCAACAAAATGGCAGATGAAATTAAATGTTGATAAATGCAAAGTAATGTACATTGGAAAACATAATCCCAACTATATATATAAAATGTTGGGGTCTAAATTAACTGTTACCACTCAAGAAAGAGATCTTGGAGTTACTGTGGATAGATCTGTGAAAACATCCTCTCAATGTGCAGCGGCAGTCAAAAAAGCAAACAGAACGTTGGGCATCATTAAGAAAGGGATAGATAAGACAGAAAATATCATATTGCCTCTATACAAATCCATGGCACACCCACATTTTGAATACTGTGTGCAGATGTAGTTACCCTATTAAAAAAAAAGATATATTGGAATTGGAAAAGGTTCAGAAAAGGGCAACAAAAATGATTAGGGGTATGGAAGGCCTTCCATATGAGAAGAGATTAAGAAGACTGGGACTTTTCAGGTTGGAAAAGAGACAATTAAGGGAGGATATGATAGAGGTCTATAAAATCATGACTTGTGTGGAGAAAGTAAATAAGGAAGTGTTATTTACTCCTTCTCATAACACAAGAACTAGGGGTCACCAAATGAAATTAATAGGCAGCAGGTTTAAAACAAACAAGAGGAAGTATTTTTTTTTTTTTTTACATAACGCACAGTCAACCTGTGGAACTCTTTTTGCCAGAGGATGTTGTGAAGGCCAAGACTATAACAGGGTTCAAAAAAGAGGATAGGTCCATCAATGGCTATTAGCCAGGATGGCAGGAATGGTGTCCCTAGCTTCTGTTTGCCAGAAGCTGGGAATGATCGACAGGGGATGGATCACTTGATTACCTGTTCTGTTCATTCCCTCTGGGACACCTGGCATTGACCACTGTTGAAAGACAGGATACTGGGCTAGATGAACCTTTGATCTGACCCAGCATGTCAGTTCTTATGTTCTTATATTCTAATGTAAGACCAAAGACTCTTCAAAAAAGTAAGCAGTCATGGAATAAGGGGGACAGTCATCTCATGGATCAGTAAGAGAGAGGAAACAAAGGGTAGGAATAAATGGTCAGATTTCATAAGTAGTAAATAGTGGGGTCTCCCAAGGATTTATAGTGGGATCTGTGCTGTTCAACATATTCATAAATTACCTGGAAAAGGGAGTAAACCGAGGTGGCAAAATTTGCAGATACTAATAAATTACCGGTACTCAAGATAGTTAAATCCAAAGCTGACTTTGAACAGTTGCAAAGGGTTCTCATATAACTGGGAGACTAGGCAACAAAATGGCAGATTAAATTCAGTGTTAATAAGTGCAAAGTAATGTATACTGGAAAAAATAATCCCAGCTATATATACAAAATGATGGGGTTCCAATGAGCTATTACTGCTCAGGAAAGAGATCTTGGCGTTATTGTGGATAGTTCTCTGAAAACATCTGCTCAACGTGCAGCAGCAGTCAAAACACCTAACAGAATGATAAAATTAGGAAAAGCATAGATAATAAAACAGAAAATATCATAATGTCACTATATAAATCCTGGTATGACCACACCTTGAATACGGCATGCAGTTCTGGTCGCCCCATCTCAAAAAAGATATTTTAGAATTGGAAAGAGTACAGAAAGGACAACAAAAATGATTAGGGGTATGGAACACCTTCCATATGAGGAAAGAGTAAAAAGACTTGGACTGTTTATCTTAGAAAAGAGTCAACTAAGGGGGAGGGGAGGAATGAGAGGTCTGTAACATCATGAATGGTGTGGAGAAAGTGAATAGGGAAGTGTTATTTTCTTCATCAAATAGCACAAGAACCAGGAGTCACCTGATGAAATTGATAGGCAGCGGGTTTAAAAACAAACATAAGGAAAGTACTTCTTCACACAATGCAGTGTCAACCTGCAGAATTCATTGCCTGGGAATGTTGTGAAAGCCAAAAGTATAACAGGATTCAAAAAAGAATTAGATATGTTCTTGGAGGATCAGTCTGTCAATCACTATTAGCCAAGAGCAACTCCATGCTGTAGATCTGTATCTGAAGTGCCAATACGTAACATACCCAACTATCAGGGTTTCTCCCCCAAACTTCTACTTCTTAAACACTGAAGTACATTTATACAGAAGCTCTAGACCCCCATGAGGTACATATACTAGTGAAAGAAACTTAAAACTGCCAGCATTAAAGTAGAGGAGAATCAAAAGGAAAGAACTAGAGCCTGACTTATATAAAGATTACTACCCCACCCAAATGTGCCAGTGAGAACAGACAATTAAGGAACCCATCAGGATCTTACTTGTACATAGATATCACATGTTAGACAGTTCAGTGTCTCCCAGGAATCTACACCAAATACTTTTATATACTGGTACATTACCCCGCACTGAAAGGAATCTGCCTGAAGTCTTCATAATAGAATATGTTTAAGAAATACCACACCTCCTATTAGCATTCTAACTGATACACACAGCCCCATCAGACTTCTACAAATCTTAAGTCATCTATTTATGTATCCACCTACAAGAATGCTACACTAAATATTTGTGCTTGTACAGACACAGACATGCTGTGCCAAATGCATGCACTATTAGCAGCAATCTGGTACCGATAATGTTCAACTACAGAGTACCAAGAATCTGTCTAGCCACCTATTGAAAACCTTTACCTGTGTGGCTACCTGTGCTGTACATTACCATATAAATGAACACTGTATGTACTGTAAATGTCTATTCAAACACAAATACTGGGAGAGAGGGGGAGAAGGAGGTCTATACTATTTGTTCTTATCATTACTTCTCAGGCATTTGTGGTTTTATTATATATTTGTACACTCTACTGCAAATGTGTGCTACAAATTTTTCACCATTTGTGTAATGAAGCCAATAAAGAGAAAGATTGTTGGGTGGGGTAGGTAGAATCGAAGCCTGTTCTGATAATTGTTTTTTAAAAAAGCACAATTCCCTCCACTGCAGGAATTACTGAGTGAAATTGTATAGCTTGTATTATGCAAGAGCTCAGGCTAGAGGATTAGAATTGCCCCTTCTGGCCTTAAAATCTACATATGGAGAAGAGAAGACAATACTCAAAACAAACAGGCATGTGCAAAATCAATTCTAACACTCAACACCTTAATCCAGGCTGACAAATATAATCCAAGGATTTTCTACCAACCAACGCTCAAGATAGCAGTTTTGTACTGAAAATCTCAACCATAGACATTACATTTCCAGTGTTGCCAACTCTTGTGATTTTACTGTGCGAGTCTTGAGATTTTGTATTTTATTTCAAGCCTCAGCTACTGTAGTCAAGTGATTGTGAAAATTTGTTTTCATTAAAAAACAAGCAAGTTTCTAGCACTCATAGTTGCAGAGAACAGCCTGAATATATTACCTAAATGCATCCTAAAGGCTCAAAATCCAGAAGGCAAATAATCCCCCCATCAAATTTATTATTATTAAATCTCACAGTTTTAAAAAAGAATGAGGAGAACTTGTGGCACCTTAGAGACTAACAAATTTATTTGAGCAGAAGATTTCGTGGGCTAAAGCCCACTTCATCAGATGCATGCAGTGGAAAATACAGTAGGAAGATGTATATATACACACACACACACACACACACACACACACACACACACAGAGGGAGAGAGGGAGAGAGACGGAGAACAGTTCAACCTCCCTGGTCACTCAATTACAGACCTAAAAGTTGCAATTATTCAACAAAAAAACTTCAAAAACAGACTCCAACAAGAAACTGCAGAACTGGAATTAATTTGCAAAATGGACACTTTTAAATTAGGCTTGAATAAAGACTGGGAATGGATGAGCCATTACACAAACTAAAAACTATTTCCCCATCCTAATTTTCCCCCTACTGTTACTCACACCTTCTTGTCAACTGTTTGAAATGGGCCATCCTGATTGTCACTACAAAAGTTTTTTTTTCTCCTGCTGATAATAGTCCACCTTAATCGATTAGTCTCATTAGAGTTGGTATGGCAACCCCCATTTTTCATGTTCTCTCTGTGTGTGTATATCTATCTATCTAACTATATATCGTCTTACTGTATTTTCCACTGCATGCATCTGATGAAGTGGGGTTTAGTCCACGAAAGCTTATGCTCAAATAAATGTGTTAGACTCTAAGGTGCCACAAGTACTCCTCATTCTTTTTGCTGATACAGACTAACAAGGCTACCACTCTGAAAACAGTTTTTAAAGTCACTTATGATTTGGGGGATCTGACTCTTGGTTTTTGAATGCTTGGGGTTGGCAATATGGCAATTCTCCAGCAATCAGCTAAACTACATATGTAAACTGTTTCTCTGCTTTCCTATTCCCAGGTTTACTCTCTTGGAGGGAGGGGAGGATGAGGCTTACAGGAGACAAATTTACTGCAAATGTCATGTCAAATTATATCCAAGCTGAATTTTATAAAGCACCAAGAATAAAATGTTTCCTACCCTAATTACAAAGAATTAATCTACCCATGGATGTATGCCAGTCATTCGAAGACCAAGCCCTGAGATTTGAATAGGCTCATATAATCCAATTTTGTCAAGACAGAGAATGTAATTGGCAAACAGTATTTCCAAGTTTAAAACTAAAAACATGCAGACATTGAATTCCTTTGGGGACTTACAATAGATACCAATGTATTATAATTAATGTTATATGACTTATGATGTGACTCAGTATAACAGACTGCAATTAAAATTAACTAGACTCAGCACCAGAAATGTTTTAAAAATGAACACTTCTGGATTTGATCTTTGCCAACAGTTCAGCAAGAGATTTATCTAATGAAAGGCAGGTTGTTGCTGCAAATGCTGCAGGTTGTTGCTGCAAAACTGTCACTTTCATACATTGCAGCAACAACAACAACAAAATCTTGATTTCCCCCACGTCTACATTCGATGGCAAATTGATTGACTTTGATTGGAGAAGGACCTGGGCTAACGTGATTTCTGTACAGCATTTAAGTATCAGCTAGGGATAGAACAAATTTAAACTACAGGGTCAGTTCTTCTGTCTGCAACATGAATCGCACATGACAAAAAGGGTGCAAGCCAGGGTGGATAAAAATCAATGATTTAAGATTTTTTTTTAATTTAAATCGGATTTTTTTGATACAATGCTTTTTTGAGGGAAAAAACCTATCTAAAGATAGTTTTAATTAAGATACATTATAGCTCAAAGATATCTCATCATGGAATAGGGATTATAAATTCTAATTCTATAGTATGAGACAATATATTTATGTAATATTTAAGAAAAGTTTTGTAACTGAGTTCCAATAGTTCATGGATTAGGGGCACAATTTTATTGGGTTCCAGGGGCTTCTGTATAGATTACTTAGGTTAATCTTTCTATCTACCCAATGGGACTCAGTGCTCAGTGTAGAAGATACCACCAGAGATGCTTAGTTTTGCAGTTCTCAAACTGTGGATTTGTGTCTCCAGAGATAACATGCTTGTTAACAGCAAAAATGTTTTAAAATAAAAATAAAAATAAATAAATATATAGAGGTGAGAAATAACAGACCTGAACCTTATTGCCCCCCTCTGCAAATTTGTGTACACAGAGTCAATCCCTTACCTCTCTCTAAAAGTGAAAAGTTTCAAAAAGTTCAATGAATAGAAGATTGTTCGGGGTGGAATAGATCTGGACCAGGAGAAGAAGTCTGGCGATAAATGTGAGAAGGCAGTAGAAACAAAAGTGAAACTGTTTGAGCAGCATATTCCAGAAGTCTTGAGGTCTTTCTGAGTGTAGCCTTCATTGTTTTGAGATCTACCATACCATTCTCTCACTAGAAGGGAAAACCTATAATGGCAGCAGGCCATAAAAGAGACCCAATTTGGGAATATTTTAATACCTATGGCTAAGACAGCTGTGCGTGCAAGATGTAAACAGTGCAACGAAGCAATGCAAGGCTTGGTTGCCCGAATGAAACAACGTCATGAGAAGTGTTCCTTTTTAGAAGGAAGCTGTGTTGAAGATGATGAAAGGAACATGTCTGAACATGCAGGATTCTTCAGGTTGGTAAACTTTTTTATTTCATACTTCTTTCTTAAGGACTGCCTGTCTTCCTTCTGAACTATTCTTGAATTCTCATGTTTGAGAAAAAAATATAGTTGTTACTCTATGGTATTGTGATAAAAAATGAATAGTTGAAATAGGCAGATCTTCCTTGTACAATTTCACCTTTAAAGTACTACTGAGTGTCCGTGAATGCAATGAGTAATACTAAATAAGCAGTATAGTAATAATAATTAAATAACTGCATTGACTTATTTTGTTTAGGAGATCCATCCTCAGCATACAGGATTCTGAAGATTATCCACCTTCAAGATCACCATCATTTTCTATAGTTTCAGAGTTATCTGCCAATGATAGTGTTTCAGTCACATCATGTATGTCACAAAGCCACAGTATATCACCAGTAGCAAAAACAAAACAAAAAAATCTCCATCGTCCAGAAACAACCATAGATAAGTTTGTGATAAGAACTAGCAGATTACAAAAAGAGGTAATTGATGAAAAAATTGCCAGGTTTATTTATGCAACAAACTCTCCTTTCTGTAGGATTGAGAACCCACACTTCATTAACATGGTTCAGTCATTGAGACCAGGATACAGTCCACCCACCAGAGCAGATGTCGCAGGCAAATTGCTGGATAAAGTGTATGAAAGAGAAATTGAGCAGTGTGCAAAAGGTCTAGAGGGTGAAATTGTTGACCTGAGTCTTGATGGGTCGCACAATGTCCACAATGATCCTGTTGTATGTGCTTGTGTGACAACAGAAGAAGGGAATGTCTTCCTTACAGAAACAATGGATACATCAGGAAATGCACACACAGCAGAATACTTAAAGAAGTAGCAGTAAAAGCTATAATGGGTAGGCAACCTATGGTACATGTGCCAATGGTGGCACACAAGCTGATTTTCAGTGGCACTCACACTGCCCAGGTCCTGGCCACTGGTCCGGGGGCTCTGCATTTCAATTTAATTTTAAAGGAAGTTTCTTAAACATTTAAAAACCTTCTTTACTTTACATACAACAATAGTTTAGTTATATATTATAGACTTATAGAAAGAGATGTTCTAAAAACGTTAAAATGTATTACTGGCACGCGAAACCTTAAATTAGAGTGAATAAATGACGACTCGGCACACCACTTCTGAAAGGTTCCCAACCCCTGAGCTATAACAAACTGTGAAAAAAAAAATCACATGTCTAGTACGCAGCTTGGTCACAGACAATGCTGCAAATGTACCCAAGATGAGAAGAAATTTAGAAGAGTAAAAAGAGTCCTAAGCTAACAAAATATGGTTGCAGTGGTCATTTGATGCACCTCCTAGCCAAAGACTTCAGTGTTCCAGAAATAAAGGCTAATGTTGAAATTGCAAAATACTTCCATAACAACCACTTTGCAGCAGCTTCTCTGAAAAAAGTGGGAGGAACCAAGCTAACTCTCCCACAAGACGTGCAATGGAAATCAGTAGTGGACTGTATTGAGGTCTATAACAAGAACTGGCCTAATCTGATGACCGTTTGTGAACAAAATCATCTAAAAATAGATGGCACTGTCACAGCCAAAGTTCTCAACACTGGGCTTAAGAGAAATGTTGAACACATGCTGAGTACCCTGAAGCCTATTTCTGTAGCCTTGAACAAAATGCAGGGAAATAGCTGTTTTATTGCTGATGCTGTTGAAATTTGGAAGGAACTGAGTGAGATCGTAAAAAGAGAAATATGCAACGACAGAGTTAAATTACAAGCATTAAAAAAACAAATGGGACAAGCACAATCTCCAGCTCATTTTCTTGCAACTATTCTCAATACTCGATACCGGGGTCAAACCTTAACTGCTGAAGAAGAGGAGATGGCTATGACATGGACAACCAGCAATCACCCCTCTATAATGCCAACTATAATAAACTTCAGAGCTAAGGATGAACCATTCAAGAAATATATGTTTGCTGATGATGTTTTAAAGAAAGTCACACCAGTGAACTGGTGGAAGTCATTTAAGCACTTGGATTCAGAGACAGTTGAAGTGATAATCTCACTTTTAACAGTAGCTTTTTCTGCCGGAGTAGAAAAAATATTTTCTTCCTTTGGACTAATTCATTCCAAATTGAGAAATCGTTTGGGACCTGAAAAAGCAGGAAAGCTTGTTTTTCTTTTCCAGATTATGAACAAACAGGAAAATGGAGAAGACAACTGAGTTAGCTGGAGAAGCCAATATTTTAAGTTTCTCATGTTGACCTGGCTGACACAGTCAATTTAAATATTTTTAAAAAATTAATTTAACTATTTTAGTTAAAAACAATTTTAACAAAAACAAACCTGATTTTAAAAAACTTGAATGTTTAACTAAATTCATATTCTTGTTTTGTTAAAATATGATATGTTTGCTGTTGAAGAAAAAAATCCAGAATACATAACTTTGTTTTAGTTAAATAAAACAATTTAAATGTCTGTCTGGTGATGTTCTCCTCCTAATACAGGATGGCAAGAAAATCCTCCAAATATTAATGATTAACCTGTTGAATTGGAGATAGTTCACCTCCCAATGACTTCATAAATATCTGCTTCAGTTAGCTTTGGTAAATGAAATAACCAAACAATCATTCATTTTCTGATATAGCTGTAAAACTAATCTGAAAAGTTTTCAAAATAAATCACTTAAAAATGTATAGTGTGTACCTTCTAAAAATGAAATCTACATCTATCTCTGAGTTGTGAATAATATGTATTAAGGTTATAACAACCAACAAGAATGCACTTTTGTGTAGAAATCCATGATTAAATCGAGTCTTCCTGACTAGTGATTTAAATCAAATCCACCCTGGTGCAAGTTACATTAAATCCTCTCATAGGATGACAGTCACCCTGTGTAGGTGTCATGTTCAGGTGTGCAATCCAGACCAGTGAGGGGGGGTTCTGTCACTGCTTGCCTTGTAACTTTGGGTGCCTTAAATTGCTCTGTTGCTGTAGCTCTCTTGTCTGGATGTTCAAGGCAGCATACAACACACATTGGCTGTCTGTGTGAAAAGCCGCTCTGCACCAACAACTCTGACTCCAGCAGTCTGCTTGTCACACCCTAGCCACACATTGGTATTCACCAGCTTTTTGGTTACACCTGGCAAAATGACCCCCACACACCACTGCCCAAGTCCAAAAACCATGTGCTGCGCAATGTCCACCCCTTTCCTGGATCATTCAGAGGAATCAAAGTTTATTTTCTCCTCTCATGAGACAAATGCACAGCTTATCATTTTAACTGGAGCTAACTATCTTTTCAATTCAAATACAGCACTGGGTTGGTTTAGATTAAAAGTAAAATTTATTAACCCTTGGAGATAGAATTTTAGGTGAGTTCAAGTATAAAGAAAATAATTAGAAATGGACAGAAGAAACTAAGAGTAAAATGCTTTCTAGAGACTAAGACTTAACAAAACTACAGTCTTGGTTCAAGGTAAGATTCTTTTCGCACTTCCTTCCAGCAAGATGGTTGACTAGGCCTTCTGATCAGAATCTCCCACAAAGTCCAAAATGTTCAATTTCCCTGTCATCTTAGGTGAAAGATCACTTGGGGTCCTTTGCCCTTCTCTGAAGTTCATTCAAGCTGTGAGGAAGGAGACCTGGAGTCTAGTGGTGAAGGAAGTACCATGCTGGTTTCTTACCCCCATTGGAATCTGCTAAAATACAAATTGATCAGTTCTGGCCCTATCCCAGGCAAATGAATGACCACCAGATGTGTGATTGCCCATTGATTCTGACCACACCTGGCTGGAAGCATCTGGTTGTCCTTTGTTTGGGAGAAACCTGCTTACCCACTTCCCAGACTTGTCCAGTAAACACATTTTAGTTCCACATATTCTTCATATTTGTATGGTCCCTTGGACATTTACCATACACACACCATGAAAAAACATTAATGATCAGTGTAGTATTAGTTTTCCACTGATACTCCACAGGGCACATATCAGATACAGCTTGTACAGTAGTGAATTGGGGTACACTCACAACCAGACATCACTGAGTACCTGGCCGTCTTTCACGGGGATGCTGTTAGGTCACAGCAGAATACCAACCCACGGCCTGTGCAACACTTAAGTCTCTCATAGAACTTATATTGGACCTAAATGCTATAGAGACCTTGGGGTGGCCTCCTTCACAGAGTGAACGTCACCCGAAAGGGGTAAGGTAGAACAGAAAAGAAGTAATCCTATGCCCAAAGGGGGTAGGTGGAGCATGATGGTTTGCTCATATTTTTGGCACCACATAGAAAATGTAGGTGAGGCTCAAGTAAAATCCCTTACTTGGCATGCTCCCCTTCAAACAGCCTAAGGAAGAGGAACAAGTTAAAGCTGCACATTTTACAGTCTGCATATGCAAGCTCATAGCAGACATTAGTGCCAGTGCAGGGCTATATGTCTGAGGCAGGGCCGGCTCCAGGCACCAGCTGAGCAAGCTGGTGCTTGGGGCGGCAGATTGTTGGAGGCGGCATTCTGCCCAAACCTAGGGCAGCACGGCCGCTTTTTTTTTTTTTTGTTCTTGTTCCGCTCCGGCCGCCCTGTAGGGGGCGGCAGCGCGGAGAACCGGAGCGCCCTGCCGGGCAGTCCTCTTCCTTCCCTCCCCGCCGACCGGAGCGGAGCCCTCACGGTAGGCGGCAGGAGGCGGCGCAGTGGGAGGGGCCCGCTCCCTCCCTCTGCCCCCCCCAGCCGGTCCCCCTGCACCTGCGCTCCAACCGCGCCACAGGTTTTTTTTTGTTTGTTTGTTTGTTGCTGTTGTTTTTTTGCTTTGCTGTTCTGGCCGCTCCGTTTTTTGTTTGTTTTCTTGGGGCGGCCAAAAAGCCAGAGCAGGCCCTGGTCTGAGGAACTGTGGATACCTGACGACTACTGTAACTACGTTTAATATGTCCTCCACAACACAAACAATTTCAGTGACAACACAGACAATGAAACCTCTATGTGTTGGGGTACAGTCCATTTGGAGCTTGAGAAGGATGGGCCTGCGGTTATAGTGCTAACTTGCCCAGTAGGAGACACACATTCAATTCCTGCTCCACCACAAACATCCTGGGGGACCTTGGGCAAGTCACTTAGGCCTTGTCTACACTACGAGAGTAGTTCGATTTTACTTAAATCGAATATTTGGAATCGATATTGCAAAGTCGAACGTGTGTGTCCACACTAAGGACAGTAATTCGACTTTGTGAGTCCACACTAACGGGGAAAGCGTCGACATTGGAAGCGGTGCACTGAGGGCAGCTATCCCACAGTTCCCGGAGTCCCCGCCGCCCATTGGAATTCTGGGTGGAGCCGCAAATGCCTTCTGGGTAAAAAAAAAAGGGGCCAGGGTGCTTTTGGGTAACTGTCGTCATCCGTCCATCACTCCCGCCCTCCCTCCCTCCCTGAAAGCGCCGGCGGGAAATCATTTCGCGCACTTTTCCAGTCATTGACAGCGCGGACGCCACAGCACTGTGAGCATGGAGCCCGCTGCAACCATCGCTGCAGTTGTGGCCGCTCTCAACGCCTCGCAGCTTATCATACAGGTTGCCCTGAGGCAGATGCAGAAAAGTCAGGCGAGGAGGCTACGTCAACGCGGTGATGGCCTGAAGTCTGAGAGTAGCACAGACCTCTCAGAAAGCAGGGGACCCAGCGCCGAGGACATCACGGTGGCAATGGGTCATGTTGATGCTGTGAAACGGCGATTCTGGGCACGGGAAACAAGCACTGAGTGGTGGGACCGCATAGTGCTGCAGGTCTGGGATGAATCACAGTGGCTGCGAAACTTCCGCATGCGGAAGGGAACTTTCCTTGAACTTTGTGAGTTGCTGTCCCCTGCCCTGAAGCGCAATGACACCCGGATGCGAGCAGCCCTGACTGTCCAGAAGCGAGTGGCCATAGACCTCTGGAAGCTTGCAACGCCTGACAGCTACCGGTCAGTCGCGAGCCAGTTTGGGGTGGGCAAATCTACCGTGGGGGTTGTTGTGATGCAAGTAGCCAAGGCAATCGTTGATGTACTGCTGCCAAAGGTAGTGACCCTGGGAAACTTGGAGGCGATCATAGATGGCTTCGCAGCGATGGGATTCCCAAACTGCGGTGGCGCCATAGATGGAACTCACATCCCTATCCTGGCACCGGACCACCAGGCCAGCCAGTACATTAACAGAAAGGGCTACTTTTCCATGGTGCTGCAAGCACTGGTGGACCACAGGGGACGTTTTACCAACATCAATGTCGGATGGCCGGGCAAGGTTCATGACGCTCGTGTTTTCAGGAACTCTGGTCTGTTTAGACGGCTGCAGCAAGGTATTTACTTCCCGGACCACAAAATAACTGTTGGGGATGTGGAGATGCCTATAGTCATCCTCGGGGACCCAGCCTACCCGCTAATGCCCTGGCTCATGAAGCCCTATACAGGTGCCCTGGACACTGAAAAAGAACTCTTCAACTACCGGCTGAGCAAGTGCAGAATGGTGGTGGAGTGTGCTTTTGGACGTCTCAAGGGGAGATGGAGAAGCTTGCTGACTCGCTGTGATCTCAGCGAAACCAATATCCCCATTGTTATAGCAGCTTGCTGTGTGCTCCACAATCTCTGTGAGAGCAAGGGGGAGACCTTTATGGCGGGGTGGGAGGTTGAGGAAATTAGCCTGGCTGCTGATTACTCACAGCCAGACAGCCGGGCAATTAGAAGAGACCAGCGGGAAGCGCTGTGCATCCGGGAGGCTTTGAAAGCAAAGTTCCTGAGTGAGCAGGGTAACCTGTGACTTTCTAATTTTGTGTACAGAGAAGCCTTCACCCCACTTCCAACACACGTTTCAAAATAAAAATAGTTCTACTTTGTTAAAGCACACCGTTTTCTTTAATACTGTTTTCGCGGGAATTTTTTAAAACTGGGACGCAGACTGTGGTGCGGAGCGGGTGTAGTGTAGTCGCGCGAATGCAGCTTCTCAACTCAAGGACTGACAGGCTCCGCTGCGGTGGGATGGTTCTTTCAACGGAGCCTGTCACCCCTCCTGATACGGACTGTGTGTATGGGGGGTCTATGTGAGTTTGTGGCAGGGGGGGGACGGTTACAGATCCCCTGCTGTGTGGCTCTGTGATCCTGCCTAAGGACCGCCGCTTAAGATCTCTAACTGCCCTCCCCTGACACAAAGTCACAGAGCAACCCACCCCCCACCACATAACATGAAAAGAACCTCCCAGACTAACCAGGGTAAGTAGTCACTGCATCACTGCACTATGTATGTGCCCTGCTGCTGTGCCTGCCCCCGACTATGTACCCTGCCAAAGGTGACTGTCCTGTCCAATTACCAACCCCCTTTCCCCCCCCCCTCCAAAAGAACGTGATGGAAACAGTAGTTAACAGAAACATATTTTTTATTATCAACTACACATGGGACTGGGAAGTGAAACTTGGACGGGGGCTTGTGTCAGGCGGGAAGGAAAGAACTTGTCAAACTTTGGGGAATGAGAGCCTTCTGCTGCTCGAGCTCTCTGCAGGGGTGGAGTGAGAGTTAGCAGGGACTCTGCCGCCTCTCCTTCTGTGCACTTTGGGTGAAGGGAGTATGGGACTTGGTGGCGGGGGAGGGCGGTTAGAGATGGACTGCAGCGGGGCTCTGTCCTCCTGCCTCCGTTCCTGCAGAACATCCACAAGGCGCCGGAGCGTGTCCGTTTGCTCCCTCAGTAGTCCAAGCAGGGTTTGAGTCGCCTGCTGGTCTTCCTGACGCCACCTCTCCTCCCGATCCATGTTGGCTTGGTGCATTTGGGACAAGTTCTCCCGCCACTGGGTCTGCTGTGCTGCCTGGGCTCGGGAGCAGGCTATAAGCTCTGAGAACATGTCCTCCCGTGTCCTCTTCTTCTTATGCCTAATCCTCCCTAGCCTCTGGGAGTGTGATGACAGGCTAGGTTGTGAGACAGTCGCAGATGGGGCTGTGGGAATGGGAAAAAGGGAGTGAATTCCTCAGAAAGATAAATGTAGTTGTGAACAAAGAACATAGTCTTTCTCTGTGAACAGGACCATGCACAGCACCTATCACATGCGCACTCAGCACAAGGTCGAATTCTCGGCCTTCGCATTCAGTGTCTGGGGTTTTGCAGAGCACTTTTGAGAACCCTGTCAGGACAACGGAATTGCTCTTGCACGCAGACATGGTAAGCCGTAGATTCGTGGCAGCTTAAAACTTTAATATTTGCAATGGCCTCATTTCACATTGAAATCAATGTCGGTCCCTGCTGCCAGCAATCCGGCAAGCAGGAAGTCTGCTCCTGTCCCACACCCTCGCGGCTGTCCCCGGGAACGATCCCTTTCGGCTGACCCTCTCCCGCCTCCACCGCGTGGCTGCAAACCAGCGGTTACAGTTCTGTAAAGGAACGGTAAAGCAGTCCCAACACTAACATTCCCCTACCTCATTCAAAGCAGGTCATCATGAGCGACATCACCCTCATGAGGATCTCTGAGAGCGACAGACAGAGAATGCTCCGGGAAAGCCTTCAAAGACCAGGGCCGTATGCCGCCATGCTGTGCCAAGCAATGATTCCGGAGTACTTGCTAGTCTCGTGGCGCGGCAACGTGTCCTACTACGGAGGACCCAATAAGGCCGCTCTCCCCAAGAACCTAATGCAGCGGATTTCAAATTACCTGCAGGAGAGCTTCCTTGAGATGTCCCAGGAGGATTTCTGCTCCATCCCCGGACATATAGACCGCATCTTACTGTAGCTGCAGTAGCAGGGACTAAACAGTAGAGCGGCTTGGGCAGGACAATCATGCAAAACCGGACATTGCTAGATTTTTTTCAAATAGTTGCACTGCCCATGACTGAACCGTTAAGTTAATCAAACTAATCATGAGAAACCCATTTTTTAAATTGTTAATAATCATGTTCTGTTACAAATAAATGTTTAGATGTTTACAACACTTACTGGATGATCCTTCACCAGATTCTGTGTCCGGGGTAACGGCTGGGGAGGGTTGGTAGGGGATCTCTGTAAGGGTGATGAAGAGATCCTGGCTGTCGGGGAAATCAGCGTTGTGAGCGCTGTCGACTGCCTCGTCCTCCTCATCTCCTTCCTCATCTTCCCCGTCCGGTAACATGTGCGAGGATCCGGCCGTGGACACTATCCCATCCTCAGAGTCCACAGTCAGTGGTGGGGTAGTGGTGGCGGCCGCACCGAGGATGGAATGCAGTGCCTCGTAGAAACGGGATGTCTGGGGATGGGATCCGGAGCGTCCGTTTGCCTCTTTGGTCTTCTGGTAGCCTTGTCTCAGCTCCTTGATTTTCACGCGGCACTGCGTTACATCCCGGCTGTATCCTCTCTCTGCCATGTCTTTAGAGATCTTCTCATAGATCTTTGCATTCCGTCTTTTGGATCGCAGCTCGGAAAGCACGGACTCATCGCCCCACACAGCGATGAGATCCAAGACTTCCCGATCAGTCCATGCTGGGGCCCTCTTTCTATTCTGAGATTGCACTGCCATCAGTGCTGGAGAGCTCTGCATCGTTGCCAGTGCTGCTGAGCTCGCCACGATGTCCAGACAGGAAATGAGATTCAAACTGGCCAGACAGGAAAAGGAATTCAAATTCAAATTTTCCCGGGGCTTTTCCTGTGTGGCAGTTCAGAACATCCGAGCTCTTACTGCTGTCCAGAGCGTCAACAGAGTGGTGCACTGTGGGATAGCTCCTGGAGCTATTAGCGTCGATTTCCATCCACACCTAGCCTAATTCGACATGGCCATGTTGAATTTAGCGCTACTCCCCTCGTCGGGGAGGAGTACAGAAGTCGAATTAAAGAGACCTCTATGTCGAACTAAATACCTTCGCGGTGTGGACGGGTGCAGGGTTAATTCGATGTAACGGCGCTAACTTCGACATAAACGCCTAGTGTAGACCAGGCCTTAGTCTCTTGCTGCCTCAGTTTACCATCTGTAAAATGGGGATAATAGCAATACCTTAAATACATGAATGATAGTGAGAAGCTCAAATACTATGGTAATGAAGGCCATATAAGTACACAAATAAATAAATAAATTGGTATTTGGGAGTAACTAATGCAGTGTGTAATGCACTCTGATTACTAAACATTTATTTATTTTTATTAGTCTTTGAGTAGGTTAGATGCCTGTAATAGATGTGATTCTTGCTCATTTTACTGTGTTGTTGAATACTTTGGTGGAATGCCATACGCTCCCTTCCCAACAACATGCGAATCACTGAGATTATCAAGCCGGAGCTGGCAGCCAGACACTGCACAGCAAATTTAATATTGTACATGCAGCACTATTAGACATGGTACATAGCATCAGTAGCTGAACATATTCATACCTGAAGCAAAGGAGTCTTTCTCCTTGTACAACTCTGATTTACCTCCATTGTTATTGTTCGCTCTCCTGGGATTAAGTACAGCAGCCCCATTTTTCACTCATCTGCCACACTTTTCCTATCTGTTTCTGGTCCTATCAGCTGCAACTATCCTTGTTCTCTGCATGACAGAGGGCTTTCACATGCAGGCTGACTGCTGTAGTTCAGGCATTCAGTTGTGCAGGGGGTCTTCAAGAGCCATGAAGAATTGTGCTTTTGCAACATTTAAGTACACATTATCTCTTTTCTTCTTTCCTTGCATGGAAGATCCACCCTCATTTAAACCACATCAACTGTTTGTTGTCATTACTGCAAAGTTGGATGGATGAATAAAATGCAGTTATCACTTTCCTGATTTGGAGCAATTTTTTAGAATTTTTCTTTTTTTCCCTGCTGCACTTTTTACTCAAAAAAGATGTAGCTAAATGCTCCAGAAGTCCAGGTGAATTTCTAAAACTGACACCACAGTAAGAAAGCTGAAAGGAGAGAAAGGGCGACATACTTCATTTGTATGTGTGTGTCTGTAAGGGAGATAAAACTGGGTTAAAGCAATCCATCACTAGCTATAGCCAGTTCAACTCTTAGTATCAATACCTGGTAAATTATTTAAAGCTATTTCTCAAAACTGTCACTATGCAGCTGTTTCACAGTATTGTAGGCTGTAATATGGCACTTTGTGTTATTTAACTGTTAGCATGTGTTTGAATTTACAAGAGCTGTAATGCCATACTGTAAAATGGTAGATATGAAATTCTAGGAGATAACCTGGTGGTGTAATAGTAACCAATTGATTTGGTGCTAATTCAGAGTATTGCATTCGATCTCTAGTCTCAGTCTCGCAACTCTTGGCCCAGCAGAGAGTGCTTCAGAGCCAGAAAGCTCAGATAAAGGAATGCCTTACACCATTTAAGCAGTCCCACTGACAGATGAAGTATGGGCAGACTCTAAAAGGATACCTGTCTAATCATTGTCAATGGGAGAGATGATAGGCCTCCAAAGGTACCAAGTAGGAAAAATAGAGGTCTCTCTCTCTCTCTCTTACTTAGGGAGTGCCAATCACCATAGTATCTGGCCCCAAAGGAAACTTCAACTACAAAGGGACTCGTACCATCAATCTTCTAATCTGAAACCAGACGCCTAATCCATTAGGCCATGCAGACAGCTCTGTCAGGGAAGCAGAGAACCGCAAGAAGAAACAAGGGAAATAAAATGGACTAGCAGCACATTGCAGTGCTATTATCCAATATGAATGTTTAAATAAAGGCACTGTTTATTAAACCTAGCCTTTGTCTATCATTGATAGATTCTCCCCCATAACACTTCAATTTTAAGACCCCACAAAATATCCCTCTAGCCAGCTGACTGTAAATACTGTGGCCCCTGGGTGAACAGTTTAATTATACTTTCAAATTAATTCTTCTGATCCCAATAAAAAAAAAACACGTTATGTTTTGCTGACTTTCCATGTTTGGCCCAGACAAGGTCAAGGGCTAACTGAATAGGAAGACTAAACAACTATATCATTTCAGTGACGGGCTGACACTTCAAGTCAGGACTGAAGCAAATGGACAATGCCAAGTGGACAACTTCACCCTGCCTTTAGACTACCTGCCAGTTGGCTGTTTGAAGGAAGGTTGATCCTCCACTTTTTACAAATCATCAGAAACACAACAACAAGACTGATCAGTTAACCCTTTGTTAATTCAATCAGTTCATCCTTAAAGTCATAACCACCTCAATAAATGCTGGAATAGAAGGCACCTTTATAATGTTTCTCACCCCACCCCACCCACTGGGCCAACCGCAATGTAGAGAGGAACTCCTGTACTATGCAGAAAATACACCAACACTTTCCTTACACATACTCGAGCCTCCTCAAAAAAGTTGTGGTTTCCCACTTGACACTTCCCTGTAAGTAGACTGGTTTTTCTGACGACACCCCGAATCTTCCGATACATTAATCGCAACAAACAGGGAGCACATACTCCCTCTTTTAAAAAAAGAGGAAAAGTCACATTTTGGTGCAGCTATTCCTTGTTTTAGCTGCATCCCATCTTATGATGGCCATATTACTGCTTTGCAGCAAGACTACTGTACTGTGAACCGGTACAACTGGAGGGTCCAAGTCACCAAGAAGCTGCTCATCTGGACTCTTGAGTCAGCAGAAAGGCACGCTCCATTTTTAACTGCCCTAAGCAAACATTGCTCAAATTCCCTCACACATACATAAGCATCTTGGTGCTTTAGACATCACCTACACTTCTATGAGAGGTGGCTGGCTCCAGTCAGCAGCAAGCACTGATACTTTGTGGCCTGTCATGGCACAACTCTATGCTATTCTCTTTCCTGGTTGAAACCCTTTCCTCACACGACTGAGTGCATTCTTCCTTCTTTCTCATGGTCATGGCTTTTCCTTGATAGCTTCATCTATATAAATTCACAGTAGTAACCAGTGGCTAGAAAAAAAAACCAGACACACGAACCACGCCTGGCTAATTCAGCCATTTCTTAATTCAGGGAAAGGAAAAAATATGTTCCCTATTCCAACCACGATGTAGAACTGACAGAAGGCATTAAGCTGGTAGCGTCAGTACCATCACAACTGTAGCTGCCCATTATTTCCTTTATTTACCCAGCATAAAATATTAATTTCGTGCCCTGACCTCAAACTTGGCATTTCTTCAACAGAACAGCATTTGTAATTGCAGATGTCATGCTTTCTTTTGTTTGGACTAAATCCTTGGGGCCTGCTTTGGAAGGCATGACAGTAACTATCCACTCCCACTAATGCTGAATCAAATAAAACCCATCCAAAGTGCTAGTGTAAATGAAACCACAATTTAAATTCACTGGGTCCAGGTTATACCACCAACCCACTTTCCTTTGCAGACCCCTAAAACATTTTGAATGGATGTGTGAACCCCCCATCCCAGATTCCCAGGGGTCCACCAACCACAGGTTGAAAACAACTGCTCTAGGCAAACATCAGAATGATTTCCTTTTACCTTGGAGTCCCGGTACTGCCCTTTCCCCGGAGGCCTCTGATTCAGTTCCTCTGTGGTAACAGTTTTACAAAGGAGGGTAAGAAAGTCTGTGTGCATACTAAACTCCTAGGGAAGTGGGAATGAGGCCTCCCAATCTCCCACCCCATGAGGATTGAAGAGTTGAAAAGAAGTCCTAATATTCAGCATTCTGCATTAGCAGTCTCAGGTCACACTCCTACTCAACTGTCTATCTTTCTCTCTGGCTTCCAGACCAACCAGCTTCTGCCTAACTCTCCTAGGATATGTCTACACTACGGGATTAATCCGAATTTATATAATTTGAATTTTGGAAACAGATTGTATAAAGTCAAATGTATGCGGCCACACTAAGCACATTAATTCGGTGGTGTGCGTCCATGTACTGGGGCTAGCGTCGATTTCTGGAGCACTGCACTGTGGGTAGCTATCCCATAGCTATCCCATAGTTCCCGCAGTCTCCTCCACCCATTGGAATTCTGGGTTGAGATCCCAATGCCTGACGGGGCCAAAAACATTGTTGCGTGTGGTTCTGGGTATATCCTCCCCCCTCTCCAGGGAAGCAACGGCAGACAACCGTTTCGCGCCTTTTTCCTGGGTGAATAGTGCAGATGCCATACCACGGCAAGCATGGAGCCCGCTCAGCTCAAGACAGCAGTCATGAACATTGTAAACACCTCGCGCGTTATCGTGCAGTTTATGCTGAACCAGAACCTGCAAAACCAGGCAGCGAGGAGTAGGCTACGGCAGCAAGAGTGATGAGGATATGGACATGGAATTCTATCAAACCGCGGGACCCGGTGCTTTGGAGATCATGCTTTTAATGGGGCAGGTTATAGCCATGGAACGCCGATTCTGGGCCCGGGAAACAAGCACAGACTGGTGGGACCGCATAGTGTTGCAGGTGTGGGATGATTCCCAGTGGCTGCGAAACTTTCGCATGCATAAGGGCACTTTCTTGGAACGTTGTGACTTGCTTTCCCCTGCCCTGAAGCACCAGAATACCAAGATGAGAGCAGCCCTCACAGTTGAGAAGCGAGTGGCGATAGCCCTGTGGAAGCTTGCAACACCAGACAGCTACCGGTCAGTCGGGAATCAATTTGGAGTGGGCAAATCTACTGTGGGGGCTGCTGTGATGCAAGTAGCCAAAGCAATCACTGAGGTGCTGCTACGAAAGGTAGTGACTCTGGGAAATGTGCAGGTCATAGTGGATGGCTTTGCTGCAATGGGATTCCCTAACTGTGGTGGGGCGATAGATGGAACCCATATCCCTATCTTGGCACCGAAGCACCAGGGTACCCAGTACATAAACCGCAAGGGGTACTTTTCAATGGTGGTGCAAGCACTTGTGGATCACAAGGGACGTTTCACCAACATCAACGTGGGCTGGCTGGGAAGGGTTCATGACGCTCGCGTCTTCAGGAACACTAATCTGTTTAAACGGCTGCAGCAAGGGACTTACTTCCCAGACCAGAAAATAACCGTTGGGGATGTTGAAATGCCAATAGTTATTCTTGGGGACCCAGCCTACCCCTTAATGTCATGGCTCATGAAGCCATACACAGGCAGCCTGGACAGGAGTCAGGAGCTGTTCAACTACAGGCTGAGCAAGTGAAGAATGGTGGTAGAAAGTGCATTTGGACGTTTAAACAGTCGCTGGCGATCATTACTGACTCGCTCAGACCTCAGCTAAACCAATATCCCCATTGTTATTTCTGCTTGCTGTATGCTCCACAATCTCTGTGAAAGTAAGGGGGAGACCTTTATGGCGGGGTGGGAGGCTGAGGCAAATCGCCTGGCTGCTGATTACGCACAGCCAGACACCAGGGCGATTAGAAGAGCACACCAGGCAGCGCTGTGCATCACAGAAGCTTTGAAAACCAGTTTCATGATTGGCCAGGCTACAGTGTGAAATTTCTGTTTGTTTCTCCTTCGTGAAAACCTGCCCCCTTTATTGACTCATTCTCTGTAAGGAACCCACCCTCCCCCTTCCCCCGGCTTGCTTTCAAAGGAAATAAAGTTACTATCATTTAAAAACCATGTATTCTTTATTAATTGATTATAAACATAGGGAGAGAACCAACAAGCTAATCTGGGTGAGGTTTGGGAGGAGGATAGGAGGGAAGTAAAAGGCCACTGAAAAAATTCAATATAATGACAGCCTTTTGGTTGGGCTGTCCACTGGGGTGGAGTGGGAGGGTGCACGGAGCCTCCCTCCCCGTGTTCTTACACGTCTGGGTGAGGAGGATATGGAACATGGTGATGGGGGAGGGAGGTTATACAGCAGCTGCAGCGGCAATCTGTTATCCTGCTGCCGTTCCTGAAGCTCCACCAGACGCCGGAGCATGTCCGTTTGATCACGCAGCAGCCCCAGCGTTGCAGCCTGCCACCTCGCATCTTGAGCATCCCTCATGACCTCATGTTAACTGGCATCTTTCCTAAATTTAGATACCGTGTCCTTCCACTCATTCAAATGAGCTCTTTCATTGCGGGTGCATTCCATTATTTCCATGAACATCTCGTCTCGCATCCTCTTTCTCCACCGCCTTATCTGAGATAGCCTTCGGGACGGAGGAGGGAGGCTTGAAAAATTTGCAGCTGCTGGAGGGAGGGTTGAAAAAAAGGAGAGAAGTTTTTAAAATAATACATTTTACAGAACTATGCTTATACTCTTTCATGGTGAACAACACTATTCACATTACATAGCACATGTGATTTCAGTATGTTGTGGTCAAAGACACCCATGCAATGATTTTAGTTCAAAGACTCAAGCCTGAGGCCAGTTTATTGATCTACATACCAGTGCACTGGGGTGCAGTCCGAAGACTGACACACCAAGGGCCGCTCGCAGGCGGGCTTTTATTTCATCAAACCGCAAACAAAGTACAAACAAAGCATCATGAGCTAAGAAATTAGGGTTGGGGTCAGTTCCTCCCCTAAACCGCGAGTTAAGAAACTAGGGTTGGGGTCAGTTTCCCCCCCCTCCTCCCCGCTAGGTACCGTCCTCATTTTTCCGAGAATTGGATGTTTATTTGGGTAGAGGGGTGCTTGGTGGTTTTCCCCAGGGGTGGTACGTGGCACCAGTTTGGGTACATTTCTTAAGACACATGTTATTTTCCGGGGTCTTTTGGTTAAAGATTGGGGGGGGGGGGTTTCCATGGGACGCCTAAAGAGGATCTATGATTGGCTATTTTGCAGATAGCTGGAATCACGGAGTGGGTCACAGATAACCCAAAGGAGAAGCTGCATAAGTTAAGAAATTGCATTTAGCTAAAGTTACCTATTGCTTCACACAAGTGGTTATTATATTTCATTAATCATGAACATATTTCATTAGTGCTGCTGCTGGGGCTTTTTTATTCTTTGCCTCCTTGCCCCCCCTCCTCTGGTCATGACCCTTGACCGAGTTTGGCAGAAAACTGTGTTGTTCAGTCTTGCTCAGGCTTAGGCCTGCACCGCCCTGTGCAAGGGCAGTCAGCATAACAGATCTCTGTTGGAGGGTTTATTTTGGGGCCCACAGATTCAAAGCTCTGGCTATCAAAAAGAAGGCCCCCCTGCTCTATTTCCCCACAAGTACAAGGTCACATTTTCCATCTTAATATTGAGTGCCTGTGGCTTTGGTGCTAGAGATCACAGACACAGGTCCAGGCAACAGAATTCGGCTTGCATGCGGCCATGGTAAGCCATTGTCTTTCGGCTTCTGCGCCCTCCTTTCCCACATAGCAAGCAAAGCCCGTTGACTGCTGCAGTTTTCCTGTTAACCTTCAGCAGCAGAAAACAAACTAAACCCCCTCCCATCCAATTCTCTGGGATGATCGCTGTACCCCTCCCCCCACCGCGTGGCTGGTAACAGGGAAGATCCCTGCTAGCCAAACGCGAAAAGCTCAGGGCCTCCCCCTCCCACCCCGTGCTTGGCTAACTGCAGGGAAGGATTTCTTTTCAGCCACAAGCAAACAGCCCAGTAGGAACGGCCACCTCTGTCCCCTTAATTAAATTCCCGTATTTCAACCAGGTTACCATGAGCGATATCACTCTCCTGAGGATTACACAACGAGATAAAGAACAGATGTTGCTTGAATGCCAACAAACACCGGGACCATACACTGCCAGGCTTTGTAATGCAATGATACCAGATTACTTGCTGCAAGCATGGCGTGGTCAAGTGTCCTACCATGGAGGACGGAATAAGGCTGCACTGCCCAGAAACCTTGTGGCAAGGCTTTTGGAGTACCTCCAGGAGAGCTTCATGGAGATGTCCCTGGAGGATTTCCGCTCCATCCCCAGACACGTTAACAGACTTTTCCAGTAGCTGTACTGGCCGCAAATGCATCCCAAGTCCTCAGGGCAAAGTAATCATTAAAAAACGCTTGCTTTTAAAACAAGTTTTATATTTTAAAAGGTAAACTCACCTGAGGTCCCTTCCATGGGGTCATGGTCTTGGATATTGGCTTGGGAGGGTTGGGAGGGTACTTCAGTCAGGCTGAGAAAAAGATCCTGGCTGTTGGGGAGAACGGAGTGCTAGGTGTTCTCCGCAAGCTCGTCCTCCTCCTCCTCCTCTTCCCCGTCCACAGAATCCTCAGGTGTAGCTGATGAGATTATCCCCGCCTCGGAATCCACGGTCAGAGGTGGGGTAGTGGTGGCGGCCTCCCTTAGAACTGCATGCAGCTCGGCATAGAAGTGGCATGTCCGCGGCTCTGACCCGGAGCGATCGTTTGCCTCCTTTGTTTTTTGATAAGCTTGTCTGAGCTCCTTGACTGTCACACGGCACTGATCTGAGTCCCTATTGTGGCCTCTCTCCATCATGTCCCCTTGGAGATTTTTTCAAAAGTTTTGGCATTTCATCTTTTCAAACGAAGTTCTGCTAGCACTGAATCCTCTCCCCATATAGTGATCAGATCCAGTACCTCCCGTACGGTCCATGCTGGTGCTCTTTTTTGATTATCGACCTGCATGGTTACCTGTGCTGATGAGCTGAGCTATCTGTGGTCACCTGTGCTCTCCACGCTGGGCAAACAGGAAATGAAATTCAAATGTTTGCGGGGCTTTTCCTGTCTACCTGGCCAGTGCATCCGAGTTCAGATTGCTGTCCAGAGCGGTCACAATGGTGCATTGTGGGACAGCTCCCGGAAGCCAATACCATCGAATTGCGGCCACACTAACCCTAATTCAAAATGACAATATCGATTTTGGCGCTACTCCGCTCGTCGGGGTGGAGTATAGAAATCGATTTAAAGAGCCCTTTATTTCAAAATAAATGGCTTCATTGTGTGGATGGGTGCAGGGTTAATTCGATTTAACGCTGCTAAATCCGAATTAAAGTCATAGTGTAGACCAGGCCCTAGATTACCAGTTCTTACTATTAGAAGGAGCTGGCTATTGGGATTTAAAGCCACAGCATCAATTGGGTATAGGTATCACTCCATGACGTGTGCGCATGTGCACATGTGAGAGTATACACACACACAAGCATCAGGGCCAATCAGAGGGGGCAGGAGGGCCATTTGGCCTGGGCCTCAAGCTCAAAGGGGGCCTCAAATTTAGACACTTGTTAATTTTTTGGCATTGATAGTTTCGCAACTTGTTTTCATGCACATCCCTTTCGGACCAAAACTTGACACACACTCTCAGCTAGAGTTGCAAATGTAAACAAATAAGAGATATGATTTGGTAAAAGACATTTTTTTTGTTAACTGATATATATTTTGCCATATTAAAGAACTAGAAATGTTCATAAATATTAATAAAAATATATCGGTTCTGATGGCACAAGATTAGACCACAATGAGTGTGTCCTCTCAGATCAGCTGATTATATAAACAAACCACTACTAGTGGCTGGTGCTGGATCACTTGCGTGTTGAAAGATAGAGAATTGTTACATTTTCATGTCTTTATAGTTTTACGTCTAGTTGACTAAGGAATTATTCATGTGAGAATTCCTTATTATCTTCATATGGCAGCTAAAAGAGGTGACTGGTTGGTTTGTTGAGCCCTAGCTTGGTAGCTTGGCCATCATCATAGGCTTTCATGGTCTATAGGCCCAGATTTGAGGTGAAAATTTGTGAGGACAATCTTGTACAGTGAATTTCGTGAGGACACGCATTTGAAATTTTTGTACATTATCCCTCTATCTGTATCCATGTCTATGTCATCCCTTTGTCTTCAGCTTAGCCTGTAATACCTTGCGTATCCTCATTTTTCCACCTAAAATGGGGATAATGCTCCCTTTTCCCTACTCTCTCTCCTGTCTATGTCAATCATAAGCAATTTGGGAGGAGGAGTGTTTCTTACTGTTTTTGTACAGTGCTCACAATCGACATAGACAAGAGAGAGTGAGGGAAAGGGGGCATTATTCCCACTTTAGGTAGAAAAATGAGAAACAGCAAAATTATGATAATGGCCAAGGTCACACAAAGAGTCTGTTGCAGACTCAGGAATTGAAGCCAGTTCTCCTGAGTTCCAATGCCATGCCTAAGTCATCATCATTTTGACAGATAGATGCAATCAGACATATCTAATATCCATCCAGTGATAATATCTAGTCTTAATATTAAATTCCCCTGTTGACATTTTCATTAAAATTAAAAGCAAAAGAACCCTGCCAGTTTCTCTCTCTTTCCCTTCACTTGAACATAGATCCAGCCCAGAAACTAAGACAAGTGAAAGAATGCAGCTTGCTGATAGAAGCTGCTTTAGCGTAGAACTTTTTGTCTCCAGTCACACATTTCAGTGCATTTTCCCCAGTGCAATCTTTTTTTTTTTTTTTTGGCCAAGACATTGACATTGTTACATCTGGAAATCTTTTCAGTGGTCAAGTTTTATATCATCATCTATGCCACATTTAGTTGATATTTCACAACATTGTTCAATGAAGAGAATAAAAAAGGTATCACTATAACAAAATCTCAAAGTGCTGCTGCTTATGCAGAAAGGACCCTGTGCTATGAGCAGTATAAAAGTTGACATCAGAAGAACTGAATGATCATTTGCAGATGTCTGAATTTTGCCCCTTCCTCTATGTTAGCTTAAATATTGAATTTAGATAGCTTTTCTTTTATTCACCCAACCAAACTGGGCTCTCTCACATTTCTCTAAAGTAAAGTCTGGTACATGAAATTAAGCAACAATACATCTTTCTTCAGCACTAAGGTAATGGAATATTTTCAGTAGATGCACTGAAGCTCTAGCTGACTCCAAAGTTTAGAAGTGTCACCACTGAGATAAAGATGAATAGCACCTTTTACTGCCAACACAGAAAGCATTCGTATAAATGTAATCTACGGTTCATCTTTCTTCATCTTTCCCATCCTCCCAATTCAATTTGGTCAGTGACATTGACCTGGTCACTTTTGCCTTTTGGTTCTTATGAACTTGCATAAGTTTCCGAACACTGTTTGAAAATGTTCAAAACAAAACAAAACCAAACCCACACCTTACACTGATATTTTTATTTTAATTTTTAGCTGTTTCATTTTAGTTTAATAAAACTCACATTTCAGTTTAAAACTACGCAGCCCTTTAATCTGAAAACACACATGCATGAAACTGTTTCCTACCAAAACCTTTCTGCCAAAATCATGAGCCAGGCATAGACTCTGCAAAGCCTTACACCCGTGGATGGACCCACTGGAATTAATGTGACAAGTTGTGGTCAGTCAGGATTATTCACAATGGAATGGTCTTGAAGGATCAGTCGCCTAATGCATACAATAAAAAGCTGAGAGCTAAAGCTAATAAATTAATTAATTTGATTTGTTTTCCATAGTAATCCCTCAGATTTATATATTTAAAAGAGGTGCTCTCTCCTATTAGCTTTACCTGTGCTTTACAAAACAAGGCTATATCCTTTATCATTTGTTCTGGATATCTGAGGGATTATAAATTGAGGTCTTGCCTAGTACAGTACATCCTGCATAGATTCAGGTACTGTACCTCAAAACAGAATTTGTGCACATGCCTGCATGTACGACAGAGAATATGCTATGTATAGAATAGGCATGCAGCCAATTTAATATTTATAATTGTGTGTTTGTTTGTTTTTTACTACTTGATGTAATTCATTCATGCATGATGTCACAAGGAGTTAAATGTGGTATGCAAAAAATAAATCATATCAAATCATTATTATTTACTTATTCCCATAATACAAGAACTAGGAGTCATCAAATGAAATTAATAGGCAGCAGGTTTAAAACAAATAAAAGGAAGTTCTTCTTCACGCAGCGCACAGTCAACTTGTGGAACTCCTTACCTGAGAAGGTTGTGAAGGCTAGGACTATAACAGAGTTTAAAAGAGAACTGGATAGATTCATGGTGGTTAAGTCCATTATGGCTATTAGCCAGGATGGGTAAGGAATGGTGTCCCTAGCCTCTGTCTGTCAGAGGATGGAGATGGATGGCAGAAGAGAGATCACTTGATCATTGCCTGTTAGGTTCACTGCCACTGGGGCACCTGGCGTTGGCCACTATCGGTAGACAGGATACTGGGCTAGATGGACCTTTGGTCTAACCCGGTACGGCCTTTCTTATATTCTGTTGGGCCAACATAGTACCTTGAAAAAACCTACATTCCAAATATTTACAAGGGACTTTAACCAGAGCCCACGGAAGTCAACAAAAAGACTCTGACTAATGTCAGTGAACTCTGGATCAGACCCTCTGAGAGAACAAAAGTATTAATTAATGTAAAATATTATTATATATAAATTCTTAACCACAACAATCAGTATATGAAGATGACTATTCGAGAATGTGTATGGTGAAAATGCTAAGTGGACTCTGAAAACTGCTAGATGTTTATTGCTTTTTCATCAGAATGTTATTTGTGACATCAGAAATAAATTAATAATTCACTATACAGTAGAATTTAGTATCCTTGCAACCTGTATGTACACTACCTGACTGAAAATGCCATAAATGTTGCTCTGAGTTCTTCTTACACATTAAGGATTATATTTAATAGTACAGTACAACCTCCACGGCCCCTCTGATTACAATTCATCATAAGAAGAAAATGTCTTTTTGTTGTTCAAGGACAGCAGTTGAGTATACAGTACACCTCTACCCCGATATAACATACATTCAGATATAACGCAGTAAAGCAGTGCTCGCGGGGGGAGGGAGGGCTGCGCACTCTGGCGGATCAAAGCAAGTTCGAGATAACGCAGTTTCACCTATAACGCGGTAAGATTTTTTGGCTCCCGAGGACAGTGTTATATCAGGGTAGAGGTGTATATAGTACTGTTTATATAGTCTATAGTTACTCTTGCACAAAGTCTGGTCCCTGCACTAAAACTAAGTAAGTGGGCTGCAGTGTGGTTCACTGGTAGTTGTATGGGAACAGAATCCTTCCTCCATCTCTACTCCTAAGGGCCTGAAGCAATAATATAGGGGCTCTGCACCCCACCTGGAAGCTGCAGTCCCTATGTAGGGGAGAAGGGGAAACTGGCTGGTGTATATGCATAATTGTGGATCTGCCAGCTCCATCTCAAACCCCCATGCTCCACCCCTCTGTCATTAAACCCTTCCTATGACAATGGAGATGGGACTCCCAGAGTACCACCCTCCCTGTGCTGCTGTTCTTGCAGCTGTGCACAGTTTCTGCTATCAGACAAGTGCACATCCTTGGAGAAAAGATTTGCCCCAAGGGACCAAGTTTTCAGAGTGCCCTTAACCCAGGCTCTGACTTCACACACTAAGTTGTACCCCTTTACCCATGTTTTTTCATGCCCCAAAAGTGCAGTCACTCATGCCATTGCACCCACAAACTGGGCATGCAATTTCAAGGGCCCAAAATTAAAGGCCCCTTTCGAAAAGCTGCCGCCTCTATATTTGTGCACACCATCCTAACAAGAAAAAACACTTTTTTAATCTTTTTATCAAAGACATTTGATAGCTGCTAATTTGAATGTTACATGCAAGCAATGCCTGGACTCGCTCTAGTAATGACTGTTGTAGCATATCAGATTCACAGCATTACCCAAGTTTTAAATGAGGCCAACACAAGAACATAAATACTTGAAACGAGACAACTTTCCCCTTTGATAATACCACCGTATTGAATAATTCTACATGAACAAGTGAAAGGCTTGGCAAGATGCTTCACTTCAATTAAGCAAAGCTACACAGACCTGTGCTGCAGCTCCTGACATTCATGCACTTGGCAGTCCTGTCAGATCGGTCCATATAGCAGGTAAAAGCCCACATATTTGAGAGATAGAGACCAAGATCCTTCCTGCATACAGAATCCCGAAGCCCATTGGAAGATGCATGGGTTCTGGTGTTAACTCTTTCTGCTAAGTGCCCTTAATATTTCTGTGCAATCTAAAACTTTGTTACTGACCAAGGACCTCTCTCTCTTCTAGTACTAGTGGAAATTTTCCAAATTTCAATTTAACTCAATTTTTCATCAGCAACAAAACCTGATGATTTTTTCATAAAAATTGTGAAACATTCACCCTGGTTTTCGAACAGCTACATAAGTGGTTGAAGTTTTCCAAATTTTGACAAAACATTTAATCAACATTTTTAATTTTGATAAAAAGGACATTTTTTCCTCTCAACATTTTTTTGCCAATTTTTATTATTTTTTGAGGAATACTAATCCCAACCCTACAGGCCAGCAACTATTATCCATCCCGTTTTATATACAAGATAAGAGAGAGACTGCACAGAATGAATTTAGACAGAACTGGTAATAGAGCCCCAGTCTCATCCATTCACCAACGTTGGTCTTTCAGAAATAATGTGCCAAATCTGTGTGCTTGGTTTTCCTGACTGTAATCACTGCTCTAACCATTAGACACCACTCCCAGAGCCAGGATTAGAACCCAACATTCATTACCGCCTAACAATTAATTGTGGCAAAGTGCATTTTATGTCTCCATTTGATAGGGACTGGTCCTCAGAGGATAACCACCTACTTCTGCTGGTAGTTACCCCATTAGCCCAAATGGAAGAGGTCTGTGTTGTGGATCTGAAGGTTTCAGGTTCAAATTCTGCTGGCCATCATATGGGGGGAAATAGTATACTATTAAGTGATTAAAGATATATCATAATGCTTATGTGCAAGACGACATAATTCAGGTTACACGGATAAACTTAATTCTAGCATTTCCTAACATTTCAGTGCTTGACATTGAAAACTTAAAATTCTTCTAATGGATTGGTGGTTGTATGTACATGTGCTCAGGGTCTAACGGATCACCATATTTGGGTTTCGGAAGGATTTTTCCCCTGGGTCAGATTGGCAGAGACCCTGGGGGGTTTTCACTTTCCTCTGCAGCATGGGGCACGGGTCACTTGCAGGTTTGAACGAGAGTAAATGGTGCATTCTCTGTAACTTGAAGTCTTTAAATCAAAATCTGAGGACTTCAGTAACTCAGCAGAGGTTATCGGCCTATTGCTGGAGTGGGGGGGATGAAGTTATGTGGCTTGTGATGAGCAGGAGGCTAGACTAGATGATCATGATGGTCTCGTCTAGCCTTAAAATCAGTTTATGTAGTAATGATATTGTGAAAAAAATACTTAGAAGCAAATATTGGCAGCTCTTCCTGGAAAATTAGGGAGGGCATGTGATTACAGCGTGGTTTGCAAGAGAATGGGAAAAGTGGGGGGAGGGAGATTTCATGGGAGCAATGTATGGAAGACCCCGCCTGACTATGTAAACTCCAATCTCATTTGGGACTGGTTGGCTCAGGGAGTTGCTAATGAGCTGTCAAGTCTTTCATCTGTGCATCACCAGTTTTAATCAAGACCAGCTCAACAGAGATGAAAAAATGTTTCCATCTGATAAATGCCAGTACCACTAGGAAAAGTCATCCTTCTGGATTAGTGCTGATGTCTGTTGGCAGGGCAGCATCCAGCTAGCAAAACACAGGACTTCTTCTACCAAAACTATCTGATGCCTTTCCCCAGCACTGTATCCACTTAATTATTTTTCAGCAGCAGTTTATGGTTACATGCAAACTCTGTGCATTTTAATATGCAAGTTAGCACATTGTATAATTTACATAAATGTCACATGGAATTGCACAAATCTTGGCACTTATGAGTACACAGAAAAACACGCTATTTATTGTAAGTAAAGACAATCTTATCTCTAAATCTGTAAGAAGAGACCTGTGACAGGACAATTGTGAAATTAACATTTCATGTTCATGGCTCAGTTTAATTTGCAGTGCTATCACTAACATTACACTGTGCCTGAGTAGGAAATACAAAGAATATGCATTAATGTTAATTTTAAGAAAAATTGTAATGTTGTGTAAAAGATAAGTCCTTGAAAAGCTTGCAATTTATGGACATGTATGTTAAATATTAGTTGAAATTTATGCAATCATTCCTCATTCTAGGTATGGCGGTTACCATAAATAGAATAAATAATGGTAACAGTGTTAAGTAGCAGCTTTTTAAGGGAACTCACTGAATATGTGAAATACAAAATAGCCAAAAGTAAATAACGTTGTATAGTTTTGGGATACTAACACATTTTTTCAGTTGTCCTCCTATCAACATCCCCCAGCATTCAAATAAAAGCCCTGCCTCGTCAAGAAACCACCATTGCTAGATGATATAAAGTAATAAACATTGGCAAGAGTGAGCAAGCAATCTGATTAGATAATGAAGGGTCCAGCCAATCTCATTATGAGACAATCCTCACATAAATCAGAAGGTAGCCTGAATCCCTTCCTCATAAAATCCAATCCATATACCCAATGAGAAAGGAATATTTTTATTTTCATTTATTTTCCTATCCATTTTAATCCATTTCAAAATGCATTAAAAAAATTGGAGGCCCCAGGATCTTTAGGTTTCCTCAAACTGGTTGTTTGAGCTTCAGCCTGAGTTGTGGTGTCTGATGTTTTGAAGCCTTTGAAGTATCTGCAGATCGGACTGACACTGCCCTAAGCAACATAAGGGTGGAACTAGTGGTTTGAAATGTCTGCTAACAGCCAAGTTTTGACTTATCCATCAGCTTCTTCAAATGGTTTCAAAGTGCAGACACAGTGGGGTTGGGGCTAAACTAGACACTGGAGATTTTAGGATCCTAGGCTCAGTAGTGTTTTTTAAAATTAAATTATAGCAGAGAAGAGAGAAAGATTGAGATTGATTCTAATCCTCTCTGAGATCAATTGAGGAAAAGCACTAAAGAAGAGCTAAATATTATAATACCACTGCCATTTAATTGGGATTTTTGTTTTAATTAATAATCTGTTTTATACGTGAATTAACATGAGGGGTGAATGGTTACTGCAAGGTAACTGCTTGCCTCAGATGCTGAAAGAACCTGTCTTGGTGCCTCATGATGGCACTCAAGCAAGCAGCTCTCGCTCAGAGACACACTGCCTGTCAGGTTATTATATAGACACATTATGCATGTTCACTTTCTGTTTACAGATGTCTGAACGCCTGTGGCGGATGCATCAGCTAAGATTTAGAGGGTGTAATCAATACAAGAAAGAATAATTTTTAAAAAAATTATATTTCATCATACCAAGATGAGCACATGCCAAAATTAAGTAACGGCGTCTTCTCACTACTGTAAGACATGTCCCTCCTTGCCTTACCCCCTCTTTTTGGCTTGTTATTTTCATTTATCATATCAAATCTAAATTTTTGCTTTGATCTACATGTACACCCAGACACCTACAAAAAGCCCCACTGAGGTCACTGGGAGTCACAGTGGGTGTAAGGATTTCTTTGTATATATCAAGGCTTTCTATTGTAAGCACTTCATGGCAAGGACATTGGGTCTGATTTTGATCTCATACTTGTGTAGATCAGGAGACTACATTGAAGTCAATAGACTTACACTAACAAAACTGATGAGATCAGAACCAGGCCCCTTGTCTTCATTTCCTTCTGTAAAGTATTGTTTTTTATAATGTCTCTCACACTCGTATGTAAGTGATAGAACGCTTTTGTATAATATAAAAATAGTAAATCATAGGTGTTTATTATAGTTATGCCAGGATTGATTTTATTTTAGCTAGAATTCTAATTGAGATTTTATTGTATAGAACGTGCATTTTTTTTAAAAAGTACATACTTGGAATAATCAGAAACTCAGGCAAAAATGATGACCAATATATTGTTTTGCTGTGACCCAGATCCTCTGCAATGTTCTTCATGCAGGCAGCCCTGGTGCCAGTGAAAAGTCACATTATGGTGCGGTGTGCAGAGGCGGTATACCATTACAGGTCTCCAGACTAGAGCAGGATTCTGCCCACACAGGAGTGGCGCCAGGGTTTTTGCCACCCTAGGCAGCAGTGCTCCTCCTCTGAGCATTCGGCAGCGGGGGTCCTTCCGCTCCGCGTCTTCGGGGCACTTTGGAGGCGGGTCCCGGAGTGAGTGAAGGACCCCCCGCCTCTGATTTTCCGCCAAGGGTGGCAAAATGCCACCTCCCAAATCCTGCCGCCCTAGGCAATCGCTTAGGGTCGCCTAGTGGAAGCACCGGCCCTGTGCCTACACAGGGTACGTCTATGCTGCAAGTAAATACCAGTGGCTGGCCCATGTCATCTAACTCGGGCTCATGGGGCTCAAGCTCCAGGGCTGTAAAACTGGTGTAGATGTTTGGAGTGGGAGGGTCCCAGAGCCCAGACTCCAGCCTGAGCCCGAACATCCGCAATTTTACAGCCCCACAGCCTGAGCCCTGTGACCCCAAGTCAGCTGACATGGGCAAGCAATGGGTGTTTAACTGCAGTGAAAACATATTCATAGTGCTCATTGCAGGATGGGGCCCATGTGCCTATCTGTTATTCAAAATACACCTCTACCCCCATATAACGCTGTCCTTGGGAGCCAAAAAATCTTACCGCGTTATAGGTGAAACCGCGTTATATCGAACTTGCTTTGATCCTCTGGAATGCGCAGCCACTACCCCCCCCGGAGCACTGCTTTACCGCATTATATCCGAATTCGTGTTATATCGGGCCGCGTTATATTGGGGTAGAGGTGTATTAACTTACACCGTTGCACTGCATTTTAATAGCCCTTTAAAATCAAACTGGGATGATTTCAGCTTATCTCTCTACATCCAGACATTTAAGTTTAAAGGTAATACTATATAAGATGAAAAGCCTGGATTCTTATGGACAGAAACACTCCATTATCAAGATATTCTGCCACTTCTAATCATAAGTGCCACCTTCATACACAAATCAGTACTCAACATTATATATTCTTATACATCTGTGTGCGGGGCGGGGACTTTTCTTTATACACTTAGGCACTTCAGTGCAGGAGGCAAGTATAAGCAAGCTACAAAGCAAACAGAATTAGCCAAAATTCTCATTTGTAGCACATGTCCCGAGTATCTATTACAGATCCTGCAACTAGACAATGCCCTAGATTCCACAGTTTGTTACTAAATGGGAACTTCTAAAATTGTATTGGTAACCACTTTAGTTTCTCAAATGGCATAAATGAACTGTTACCACGCAAGTGGGAAATAGTACATAAACCTCTAGGGCCTGATCCAAAAAAATCTATTGAAAACAATCGAACAACTCCCACTGACATCTATGAGTGTTGGGTCAGATTCTTAGAAATCCATTCCTTCCATATCACAGGCTTGCTCCCTATCTTGAGAGCTGGACTCCCTACTGAATGAATGAAACCAATTCATATTTACTTAATTTTCAATTGTGAACACATGCCCCATCTCTCTATCGACAATGTGCTGGTCCGTAGCTTTACATTTCTGACACTGCTGGTGCGCCTAAACTAAAGCCTCACTAAGACAATTTTAATAAAACAGTCAATATACAGAGAGATTTCTATATAATGCACAAGAGGGAACAATGTCATATAATAATATAACTATGTACTGGCATAGATCCTTATAGGAAGGGAGCCAAGTATGGGTTATGGTCAACCTCCTTTCAATACACTTTGATGGCCAGATAGTTTAAAAGTATCCTCCCACCACCAAGACCTAAATGCACAAAAATCAGTTACACAAGCACATGTGCACTTATACAAACATGTAAAAGCTTAAGCATGTAGAAAGCAGATGCACACGCTTCAGAACATGTCTGAAACTCCACACCACACACAGCTTAGGGATGTGCAAGAACTAAGACAAAATAAACAGGACATTCCTATAACATGAACCTGTTTCTGAAATTGAATTCAAACTGTGACTACTTTCATACATGGTATAGCACAGAAATAGGACTGTGGAGAAATGGAACATTCATACGCATCATGAATCCAGCTCAGAAAGCTGCCCATTTTAAGGACAGGTCAGTACAGTTTCAAGTGATTTCTTAAATCAGGACCCAGATTGGCTCCTTTTGTGTTTTTAGTCATGTCTGCAGACTTCAGGTTTTTTTTGTTTGTTTGTTTGTTTTTTAATTGCTTTTTCATTCCCAGTAGCCTCAATATGTCTAAGAGATTCTACTCCCACCTCATTAGAATTGTTAGGTCAATTTAAATTCCAGGGCCAAACTTTGCCCTCATACCTCTGCAACCTTGGAGCGCTTTCAAGATTATGCCATTTTACTTATGCAACCCCAAAGAACCACAACATAGTGGCATCAATGTAAGTGAAAACAAAATAATTTGAAGACAATGGAGCTCCACATGTGTAGCTGTGGGCAAAATATGGCCTGTACATCTATTATTGGTGATGATAGAAGGAACATTGTTTCGTCTCTCAGATCTCAGAATTGGTTTGAAGGTATGGAATTTAGAAAAATCATCATCTTTTTACACTTATAAAAGCAGCACTTTTGATCTGGAAGCTATTGACCCTCATTTTCAGAACACCACTACATTTAAAAGTTTCTTAACTATACAAACACAAGGCCGGTTTTTCAAAAGTGCTTTCTTTTCAAACACCAGCTCAGATGCTGAGTGTAGAGTACTTTGAAAAGCTGGCTGCTTTAGTTAGGTGCCTGAATAGGATCAGAATTTTTTTGACCTTCCAACCACTAATTTAGGTACCCAAACGGGAGCTGTATAGCCGTTTTGAAAATGCAGACCATGTGTGTGTGTTGTGAAATGGAAATTTCAATTCTCAGGTGATTGCCAACTCTGTTTTGAGATTCAAGGGAGTTGGACAGTTCTGGTGTGCCTTGAATAAGCATCTTAAGTATCGGAGGCTTATCTGAGCCATACCTAACAATCAACCATTAGTGTAACAATAACAGGGTGACCTATTCTGCCACTTGTTGTTAATGTAGCCACCATAACTTGTGAAAATAAACATCACACTGTTCCTGTAGTTAAGAGCCTCCCTAACGCAAGCAGTTTCCACCTCTCTCAAGTCAAACATCTGTGGGTGAGAGGATTTAACTAGCCACAAGATAAACACTAAACACATCGGTTTGGTATTTTATTATACTCTATGTGACTCTCAAGAGATGTAATATAATAGAATAGAATATCAGGTTGGAAGGGACCTCAGGAGGTCTTCTACTCCAAGCCCCTGCTCAAAGCAGGACTAATCCCCAACTAAAACATCCCAGCCAGGGCTTTGTCAAGCCTGACCTTAAAAACCTCTAAGGAAGGAGATTCCACCACCTCCCTAGGTAACCCATTCCAGTGCTTCACCACCCTCCTAGTGAAAATGTTTTTCCTAATATCCAAACTAAACCTCCCCCACTACAAACTTGAGACCATCACTCCTTATTCAGTCATCTGCTACCACTGAGAACAGTCTAGATCCATCCTCTTTGGAACCCTTTCAGGTAGTTGAAAGCAACTATAAAATCTCCCCTCATTCTTCTCTTCTGCAGACTAAATAATCGCAGTTCCTTCAGCCTCTCCTCATAAATCATGTGCTCCAGCACCTTAATCATTTGTGTTGCCCTTCATTGGACTCTTTCCATTTTTTCCACATCCTTCTTGTGGGGGGGGGGGGGGGTCCAAAACTGGACACAGTATTGCAGATGAGGCCTCACCAATGTTGAATAGAGGGGAGTGATCACATCCCTCGATCTGCTGGGAATGCTCCTACTTATACAGCCCAAAATACAGTTAGCCTTCTTGGCAACAAGGGCACACTGTTGACTCATATCCAGCTTCTCATCCATTGTAATCCCCAGGTCCTTTTCTGCAGAACTGCTGCTTAGCCAGTCAGTCCCCAGCCTGTAGCAGTGCATGGGATTCTTCTGTCCTAAGTGCAGGACTCTGCACTTGTCCTTGTTGAACCTCATCAGATTTCTTTTGGCCCAATCCTCTAATTTGTCTAGGTCCCTCTGTATCCTATCCCTACCCTCCAGGGTATCTACTACACCTCCCAGTTTAGTGTCCTCTGCAAACTTGCTGAGAGTGCAATCCACGCCACCCTCCAGATCATTAATGAAGATACCGAACAAAAACAGCCCCAGGACCGACTCTTGGGGCACTCTGCTTGATACCGGCTGCCAACTAGACATGGAGCCATTGATCACTATCCGTTGAGCCCAAAGATCTAGCCAGCTTTAGCCAAGTCATTAGCCAGATATGAAATAATGACCTGGATATTGATATAAATATAGATCTGACTGGCAACAGATGCTAACATCCATGAAGTTATGATCTATAATAAATTAGTTCAGAATGCAAGATTTTAAAATCCACAATCTTTTATTTACCATCAACCGCAAATAAAAGTGTCAAATTCTGACCGGGGAGGGGAAAATGACATCCTAGTCCACTCTCACCCAGGCGCATATATATGCTGGAAAAATGTTAATGCTTCCAATGGTTTCGCCAACAGTGACCTCATCTGTGACTGTCTGCAGCAGGATACTTATGGCACGAGCAAGAATAATGTGTACATGAGGGTCTGCAAGTAGGTTCCAATCCTGAGTCAGGGCACAGGTGCACATCCACCCATGCTCCCTCTGATCATGCTGCAGAACACTTTTCCTGGCTGTTGTGGAAATGACATGAGGTGGCCTCCCTGTGGGGTTTTGGGGGTGGGGAGGGAATAACAGAGCTGATTTCCACCCCATGCTTTGCCTGCAAGCTGTGTTTTTTCTGGTATGCACATTGCCTGCCAGAATTTGGCCAGACCTGCAACAGCAGCCTCACTTAGCAAGTACCACATACCATGAGTCTCATTATTCCATCATTTGTGGGAATGTCCTCCCATTAAAATTATTTCTGGCCACAAATTCAGACACTTTATAGAGCTAAAACAACAAGCCCCTAAAATAAACCCCGTGCTTTATCTGCTATAGGCGTGAGTTATATGAAACCCTAAATGGAGCTGGAGATACTTAACACACTTCCCCTGAAAGCCAAGAATATTTATATTACAGTAGTGCCAAGAGCCCCCCCCCCAAATCAGGATCAGGGTCCCATTGTGTGAGGCCCAGTACAAACATAATAAAGGAAGACATGGTCCCTGCCCCAAAGAGCTTACAGTCTAATAATATTACTAGGAACAGTAGGACTCGTGAGCTAAAACAGTTATTTTGTACCTACACATTCGAGACAAATACTGTAATGCCTGGATTTCATTCATTGACAAACTACAGCTGGAGTGCAACTTGGGATGGACACAAACATAGGATATTAAATCTTTCAGTAAGCATTCCCAGGTTTAAAATTTGTTTCTTTTTTGTAGGGCTTTGCTTTTTAAATTTATTTGGGGAGGGACTGAAGAGGTGTTAAAAATTTATATCTAGATTTTTGCATAATTCGGAGCAAAGCATACATCAAATGAAGCAGACGATAGAATATGTCACAATCACTGTGCATAAAATGTCAGACTATTTAGAGAATATATTGCATACAAAGTTTTCCAAGACTATTTTGGCTGGACATATCTAATCAACCGCAAGTTACCTGGTGCAGTTAGTATCTCAAAGGGTTGGGGTCTTCTGAAATTTAACTACTCAAGTAGTCTGGTTTTCCTCAATAAACTTGTGAAATGGCAGCATCAGTACATGGAAAACAACTGTGTATTATTCTTTGCATCCATCAGTGTTTCCATGATTAACATTTCCCAAATTCCCATAAACCTTTTATTAAGCTTAGAACCATCCTTCCACTTCCAATTGGCTGTGATTTCATATCAGGTTGCCACTAGCTAAAAATAAAAAACTAATCTCCCATTTAAGTTCTATTTTCCTTTAACTGGCATCCTACGTATAGCAGAGTGACCACTGGGTTGAACAGAATGTGAGCTTCAGATTTTGGCCCAGATGTTACTCCAAAAACAGAGGGGATTGGCTCAAGATCACCTGGCTGATTCTCAGTGAAACAGCTGGCCCAGAGCTGGGTGAGGGGTAGGGGAAAGCGATTGCAGCTGTCTGGACTTTCACTTTATGCTTAGAAAGAAGAGGAACCAAGGGAGCAAAAGGCGTGCAGCTGTAAGTAGCCACAGAAGTGCCAAGCCAGGAGGGCAGAGACAGCACAGCTCAGAAAATAACGATGCAGCCCGGAAGCAGAAACCAACCCAGCAGCAATAGCACCAGAATCAACTAGTGCAGAAGTAACAAAGACATGCCCCTCTGAGCTCATAACATGCCCCAGAGAGCATCAGAAAGGGAACTAACAAGTCTCTTTGTCCAGAGTCTAAGAGGCTGGGAATTGGGTTGTTTGAATGCTTGATCGGGTTGGAAAGCATTAATATGTATATTACACATTGCCCTGTTGCTGGGGTAGGATACGTGTAACTCCCTTTAGAAATCTCCTCCTGGGATTCCCCTGCTACAGATGGAGGACTCCTCCCTCCTCTGATAAAGGTATTGCTCCACGGTTAAGTGTAGAGTTCATTCCTAGGGATTAACCATTGCCTACTGAAAAAGGGGCTGCTTTTTAGTTAGAGGCATGTGATTGGGGCTCCGGGAACCACTTCGCCAGCCCCAGGAGTCCTCCACCTGACACTTTGTAGCTATTCCCCACAACATTTCATTTACTGACAGTGATAGAACAGCTGACTCTTGAGACTGTAATAAAGGGATTCAGCCAATCAGCATACTGCTGATTTCAATTCATTTATTCGTTACAGTCCTATTGGTCAAAAATGGTTTGTGGGGGATGGGTTCAACATTTGGCTTATTAAAATATTGTATTTCATAGCAAGATGGTCAGAGACATGAAAGAGAACTTTGATTTCATCTCTGATGTCATTAGAGACTTATTTGCCAGCTGCTATGGAATCTGGCTTTATCTTTGAAATATGATATCCGTATATAGACCAGTGTAGATCTGTATGTATCTGTATCAAAACTACCAACTCCATTTGAATCTACTATGCCTATGCTTTGGCCTTTTACCTTCCATCTTGTGCTGAAACATCCAGGGAGTTGTCAGGAGAAATATTTACATCTAATAGATGGCTAAAAATGCAGAACAATCAAGGGTTATTTATCTGGAGGGTCTCCCATTCAAATGCAATCACCTTAAGCCAAAGCTACGGCCACCCAAGGAACCGGTTCAACAAGGTGAGCTTGTAACCAAGCTATGGGTCACCAGATGAGGGACTGGAACCTTATAACATGGAGGCTCTCTCACCAGCCATTTGAGAGAGGGGAACAGACCAAGACCTGAAGCAGACAAGGCTTAGCAGGAGAAGAAGGTGTGTCCTCCGTTCAGATGTCCTGTATTACTTGCTTTCAGTGTCACGTAGTTCCTGGCGCGGGAACAATAATCTAAAAGAACACGTTTCAGTGGAATTCAGAAGGTGCAACACCTACTGAGGAGGCTTGCGAGAGCCAGCACTGGCCTCAGTGTCTAGATCAGGGGTCGGCAACCTTTCAGAAGGGGTGTGCCAAGTCTTCATTTATTCACTCTAATGTAAGGTTCCACGTGCCAGTAATACATTTTAACATTTTTAGAAGGTCTCTTTCTATAAGACTATAATATATAACTAAACTATTGTTGTATGTAAAGTAAAGAAGGTTTTTAAAATGTTTAAGAAGCTTATTTAAAATGTAGAGCCCCCCGGACCGGTGGCCAGGACCAGAGCAGTGTGAGTGCCACTGAAAATCAGCTCACGTGCCACCTTTGGCACCCGTGCCATAGGTTGCCTACCCCGGTCTAGATGATTGAACTGAGGGGTCCTTGCTGCCAATAGCAGTATCAGACCCAGGGACTGTATGCCTAGAAGTCTACAATCAGAGTGAGTGCCTAAGTTCTGCACAACCCCAGCAACCCAAGAGCACATGGGACCCAAGGTTTGGATTCTATACAGCAGCCTGGTGAGTATCCATGAGGGAGAGCTCCTCTAGCACTGTAACAATGCCCATACGGGTTAAAATTTTCCTAAAGACAACATTATATTTTCACTGTTTATCAGTAATGGCCAAATGGTTACGGGTTTGAAGGCTCATTTCAGCTCCAATAACACTGGTCTACAATTTTTGAGAAGTCGTCTGCTTCAGAGATAAAGTGTGCTATTTATTATGTATTTTGATGTGCTGAATTCAAATATGACAATTAAAACAACTGATTGGCTACTGTTTCTATGATATTTAAGTTTTTACATTTTATGTCTATGTATATTGTGTAGATAGTAAAGTTTTAATCATAAATTGTAAACCTTGGTCTTTTCATGTGTTTATGGTTGCTTTACATGATAATCTTTCACCTGTCCTGTTTATGTAATGTTTTAAAAATCAGCAAAAGGGTTATATAAATAAAATTTATTATGAAACAAAATGCAAAAAACTATCATGTACATAGTTTAGTCCTATTCAGTGTCTACTCGGCGCTTCTTGGCTTGTCTCTTGTATTCATTAAATGGAGCATCTCTTGTCACTGTCCAGCAATAGTCTGCAAGCATTGATGGGCTCCATTTGCCCTGATAGCCTTTCTCCATTGTTGCAATGTCCTGGTGAAATCACTCGCCATGCTCGTCGCTCACTGCTCCGCAGTTCGGTGGAAAAAAATCTAGATGAGAGTGCAAAAAATGTATCTTTAGTGACATGTTGCAACCAAGGCTTTTGTATGCCTTGAGGAGGTTTTCCACCAACAACCTGTAGTTGTCTGCCTTGTTGTTTCAGAGAAAATTTATTGCCACTAACTGGAAGGCTTTCCGTGCCGTCTTTTCCTTGCCACGCAGTGCATGGTCAAATGCATCATCTCAAAGAAGTTCACGAATCTGAGGACCAGCAAAGACACCTTCCTTTATCTTAGCTTCACTTAACCTTGGAAATTCTCCACGGAGGGATAGCTCAGTGGTTTGAGCATTGGCCTGCTAAACCCAGGGTTGTGCGTTCAATCCTTGAGGGGGCCACTTGGGGATCTGGGGCAAAATCAGTACTTGGTCCTGCTAGTGAAGGCAGGGGGCTGGACTCGATGACCTTTCAAGGTCCCTTCCAGTTCTAGGAGATGGGATATCTCCATTAATTATTATTATTATATAATTATTATTATAGGTATTTGAAAGCTGCTTGTGTTTTTTGTCAATGGCCTTGACAAAGTTCTTCATTAGACCCAGCTTGATGTGTAAGGGTGGTAACAAAATCTTCCTTGATTCAACAAGTGGTGGATGTTGAACACTTTTCCTCCCAGGCTCCAATGACTGTTGGAGTGGCCAGTCTTTCTTGATGTAGTGGGAATCTCTTGCACAACTATCCCATTCGCAGAGAAAACAGAAGTACTTTGTGTATCCAGTCTGCAGACCAAGCAAGAGAGCAACAACCTTCAAATCGCCACAAAGCTGCCACTGATGTTGGTCATAGTTTATGCACCTCAAAAGTTGTTTCAAGTTGTCATAGGTTTCCTTCGTATGGACTGCATGACCAACTGGAATTGATGACAAAACATTGCCATTATGCAGTAAAACAGCTTTAAGACTCGTCTTCGATGAATCAATGAACAGTCTCCACTCATCTGGATCGTGAACGATGTTGAAGGCTGCCATCACACCATCAATGTTGTTGCAGGCTACAAGATCACCTTCCATGAAGAAGAATGGGACAAGATCCTTTTGACGGTCACGGAACATGGAAACCCTAACATCACCTGCCGGGAGATTCCACTGCTGTAGTCTGGAGCCCAACAGCTCTGCCTTACTCTTGGGTAGTTCCAAATCCCTGACAAGGTCATTCAGTTCACCTTGTGTTATGAGGTGTGGTTCAGAGGAGGAGGATGGGAGAAAATGTGGGTACTGTGACATTGATGATTCAGGACCAGAAGTTTCATCCTCTTCCTCTTCTGACTCAAGTGAGAATGATTCTGGTGCATCAGGAACCGGCAGTCCTTCTCCGTGGGGTACTGGGCGTATAGCTGATGGAATGTTTGGATAATGCACAGTCCACTTTTTCTTCTTTGACACACCTTTCCCAACTGGAGGCACCATGCAGAAGTAACAATTGCTGGTATTATCTGTTGGCTCTCTCCAAATCATTGGCACTGCAAAAGGCAAAGATTTCCTTTTCCTGTTCAACCACTGGCGAAGATTTGTTGCAGTGTATGTGTGGGGCCCACCTCTTGTCCTGATCTCCAATTTTGCAGCCAAAATAAAGGTGATAGGCTTTCTTAACCATAGTGGTTATACTGCGCTTTTGTAATGCAAAAGTCACTTCACCACAAACATAGCAGAAGTTATCTGCACTGTTCACACAAGTACGAGGCATCTCTGCTCACTCTGGCTAAACAGAAATGTGTCCCTTTGTAAAATAAAACACTGACAAATAAGAGAGCATGACACTGTATGATTTCTAGAGCTGATATAGGGCAATTTGTTCAGCAGAGTGATGTAAGCTTCGTTATGATTGCATCATCCATGACTTCTAGGAATAATATGATACAATTCATATCATGTATGACGCAATACCAGCTTCAGATTGCATCATTCATTGTTTTGCCTAAAAAGCAAGTACTGTCCAAACCCAGTCATAGATTTATTCATAGATCCAGTCAAAGATGTATTTTAGTCATTTCTGGTTTAAATTGAGATCCCTTCCCTTTATAACTCACTTATCCTCCGCAATTCCCAAGTCCAGGGTTGTATATACTGACCCAATAGCATATCTTGAAAACTAGAGCCAATCAACAATTTTAAGCATCATTTTCGTTCTCAGTGACCCAGAATTAGTAAAGTTTGACTACATTTATTTCAGAAGCATTTTGGCTGTAGAGCAGTGTAACCAAACAAACTTTTGGATACCTATCTCAATTTACTGAAACCTCTTCGATCTAGAAATCGCATGAAAACACAAGATCTCAATACCCCACCTTGTAGTAACAGTATGCTAGGAATGTTGCAAGAATGTTCTCTCTTGCTATTTCAGTACTGGTATGAATATACAAAAACAGGAAAAGGGGTCTGAAAGTTAACTATGGTAACTTGCAAGTTTAAAAGTTCTCAGAGTTCTCAGGTGTGATCTTATTGTACCTGAATTGGTCCACTCATCCTAAAACAAGGATCTTTTCAAGGGGCCAGATAGACTTCAAATATTATTTCATAGAGTCCTGGATGAATTTGTCAGCTATGGCCCACGTGGGGGAAGCAACTGAAGGATGGCACACAAAATAAAAGATGAGCATGGAGAATTGTAAAAATATGGATGCATAACACTCTCCTCTTCTTTGAGCAAATGCAGCAAAGCATTATCTCAAACAGTAAAATAAATCTTTAGGCCAGAACTACTATTTTTCAGATAATTTCTCAGATCAATACAGACATTTTCTTTGCAATGTGGATGTGCTGTTTTCATTTCTGGACTTGTTCTCGCTTACCGTGGAAATCCCTTTCTTTCCTCTAAGTCCCAAAGATAATTTATCTGCACTGTACTTTCTAAGAGAACATTTTGAGATCAGTCCAATGGGCACGGCAGGCAAATTTTCTGGGGATGAAACCAAAAATATTTCCAGATTGTACACTGGCCCTCTTATGGGGAAGAAAAGTTTCCAAAAGGTGCAGAAATAAGTAAAAACGGGAGTAAAAATTATCTGGCACTGTCCCCTGCTGGACTTCAAATGAGTTTTAGGGGGCCACAATTCTATCCTTAATGAACTAGGGTGAAAGGAAATGAACATATTCGCTAGTGTCAAAAATTTCAGCACCCCTGCCCCCACTCCTTTACAGCCTTTTCAGTATATTGCAAAGCACTTATCCAACATTTAAAGAGCAGAATAAAAAAGAAAAAAAAAGTCTCTCCTTTTCTAAAGTACAGAACAAGAGCTTGTTTAATTATGTCTCTACTTGTTTCCAGGTTCTGAATCAAAGTACAACATTTTGTAAAACAGCCATGAATAATTAAGTCATTATATCTGAGTGATCAATTAAATTGTTCCACATCCTGCAAAATGTAAGCACTTTTATTTATTCTTTAGGGTGTATCATATGATTTTTAAAACCTGACATTTTTTTCCCTTCAGGTAAATGATATAAAACAGTAGGTAAATTATCTAATGCCCTACAGCTAATAAAAGTCAAGACACATCCTAATTAAGAAGTTAGGATGACTCACAATACAATACACAATATTCCCCAAGTGATGGGATTAAGTGTGGAGAAGGTTTCCAATATAAGATACTTAAAGAGATTTTAGTACTCGAAGAGGTACCAAAGCTAAATGTCTGAGTGCAGTATGGTTTACCCAGTGGATTTTCAAACCCTGCATTCTGGTAAGAGCTCTTCTCTTTGATTGTTGGGAGAGGTAGTATAGGGGTTTTAAAAGTACTTTATATCTTTTGTTAGCCTGGGTTAACTACCTGAATAATTCCCTTTTTGGTGGAAGCCTTTATACTTACTCATTTACACAAAACGTCCCTTGTTTAACAATAAGATTTCAGTTGCATTTAGTTAAAGTTCTAGGGGAGAACAGAGTTAGAGAGTAAAACAAGGACACAGTAAAATAGTACACTTATTTTTAATGAATGAAATTCAGGGTGGATTTGCATGGGGTATTATTTTTTATTTTATTCTTTGCAGGTTGCGCATAAATTCACATCCATATTTCAGTCAAAAACTAAACTCTAACTTGGGTTAAAGTTTTTCCTTGAAAGTGAACAAACAATTCTGAGAACACCCATATGCAGAATGCCTAATTACAGTCATGATTTGTTTTCATGGCATTACAACCACTATTCAATTATGCAAACAAAGACTATGAGTTACAAATTAGGACTAATTTTGCAAATTAATCCAGTATAGTGCACATTCACAAATGGGTTCTGTTTGCTGTCAAATTAAATGGATACAAATAATAAATAAAAAGCTGTTGTCCTTTTTTTTTTTAAATGATCAGAAATAAGAGATTGAAACATTTAATTCCAGCTCAGACATAACCTTTCCCCAGTAAAAGTATACAGACACAATGAAGGAAGAATCTGGACTGCCGTAGTAACTGTCCCTTTATATATAAGGGATAATTATCACGGCAGTCTAGATCCTTCCTTCATTATCTATCTATATCTATATCTCATGAGCCTATTGATCATCAGACAGGCAAAACTACTGAGAGAGACAAGGTGGGTGAGGTAGTATCTTTTATTGGACCATGTTCTGTTAGTGAGAGAGACAAGCTGTCAAGCCGACACAAAGCTCATAACCTGAAGAACTCCGTGTAAGCTCAAAAGCTTGTCTCTCTCACCAACAGAAGTTGGTCCAATAAAAGATATCTCACTCACCCACCTTGTTTCTGTAATATCCTGGGACCAACATGGCTACAACAATCTGTCATCAGGAACTAGCTAATTTGATTTACATCTGCAATGTAAGCAGATGAAGCTGCTTACAAGCCTAACTGCTTTTCTTTGTCCTAAAGTACCTGACCTTAATTTTTTCTGGAGATGACACTGGATATCTGTAAAGTTATTGGCAAGAGAAATACCACAGTACAGAAGGAAAGAAACATCTGAAAAATCTGACTGCTGCTCACCATGTCATCTCAGGAAATGGAGGGCAAGGACAGCAGAACCTATGAACATAAATAAATGCCATCCATTGAAAAATAGGGGAATCGTTTGTAGGATTTAATGACTGTCTTGTTGGGACACACTTGAAGCCCACAGAAACCTAGATACGGCTTTTTTTGCCTCTCAAAAGGCTCATAGTAATTTTCAGTGCTGGTAACAGTGTCGTGCAAAACCTACCACATTAGGTCCAGAGCAATGTAAGTGAACCCAAAATGACAGGTTCATTTGACCTGAGTTCACATCTCTATAGTTACTAGATTGAGAGTCAGGAGACATAGATCCTATCCTTGGCTATGCCATGGCAGGCTGGTTGCCACTGAGCAAGCCATTTCACCTCTCTGAGCCGCTACGCTCCTCCCCACTCCTCTTTTCTGTCTGACTTGTCTATTCAGTTTGCAAGCTCTTTGAGGCAGAGACTGTCTCTGTCTGCTATGTGTTTTTACAGTACCCAGCACAAATGGAGCTTCAGTCTCAGTTGAGGACTCTAGGGGCTACTGTAATACAAATTAATAAGTATAACAAAGGCAAAAGCTTTAATAAACTTGCCAGTTTTGTAATAAAACAGGCATATTTTGCTAATCCTAGTACATATACCAATCCCTCAACCATCCTACAGGTCTAGCAACGACTCCCCTGTTAACTGGTTTTGTCTTTACAGGGTTGGGCAGTAACTTGCAGCCAACCTTCCCATTCTTAAGTCTTCATGTGCAGCCATCTGAGCCTATCCCATCCTGCATCTTCAGGGGTCAGCCATCTAGTTTAACTATTACATCTTTACTGCTAGGAAAGCTGGTCACTAGGTCGACTATCTCACAAATCATAGTTATTTCAAAGAAGCAAGTCGGCTGCTCCCTTCCCACAGTTTTTGTCTGGGCTTCCCATTCCACAAGCACAGAAACACACTTAGAACAATCTGAGCCCTCTCCTCTTCCCCAGAAACTGGAAACACTGTCCCCTGACTGCATATGCACAATGCCTGGACAAAAAAGGTTCACTGCCTACCTCCTGTGGACTCCTTCATCTTTGCTAAAGACAAAGGCAAAAATCTACACAGGTGTGAATGGAAGTTAATGGAGTTATTCCAGATTTGTACAGGTGTATCTGAGAGTAGAATTTGACCCCAAAACTTTGGGGATTAGTGGTCAGAGTAGTATCAGGTGGACTGTGTGCAAGTGCATGGGGAAGTCTAGAATTGTTTCAGAAGGGATACGTTTGAGAGCAGGCCAGCCTTGACTCAAGCCATAATTGACCTCAAAATGTAAAGCCAGCTTTACCACTGACAAATATCTGGTGATCACACACAGCAAGTGTGCTAAAAGCTGTATACACTCAGGCATAGGAGATCTAAGGATGACAGTGGCAGGTGTAATCAAGGATTTCTTTGATGCCTTCAGCGTAAAATACAGTTTGAACATCATTCAATCTGCCAGTGAAACTGCTGCATCTGGTGACCTTTTAATGCAGACAAATACAGATCATGTGGTCCATGCATACCCCAAAAAACTTACAATCTAAGCCCACAATTCACTAAATTAGCTGTTCCTCTGCTGTTCAATTAAAATGGATTCCATTCCCCCTCCCACCTCCACCCCCTCTGTCCCCCAAAGAATTGAGAAGGAAAGAGAAATACAGGAAAACTAAATGATGAGCTCAGGGATTCTCAGTAAAGCATACGGTCTTGCAGTAGGATAGGCTGACAAGTGGAAGGGAAGAGGTGGTGATATAAAGCAGTGGGTCTCAACCTTTCCAGACTACTGTACCCCTTTCAGGAGTCTGATTTGTCTTGTGTAAGTTTCACCTGATTTGTCTTTGCCGAGTTTCACCTCACTTAAAAACTACTTGCTTAGAAAATCAGACATAAAAATACAAAAAAAAGTGTCTCAGCCACACTGTCACTGAAAAATTGCTGCCTTTCTCATTTTTACCATATAATTATAAAATAAATCAACTGGAATATAAATATCGTACTTACAATTCAGTGTAAGGTATATAGAGCAGTATAAATGAGTCACAGTCTGTATGAATTTTTAGTTTGTACTGACTTTGCTAGTGCTTTTCATGTAGCCCGTTGTAAAACTAGGCAAATATCTAGATGAATTGATGTACCGCTTAGAAGACCTCTGTGTACCCCTGGTTGAGAACCACTAATATAAGTGAACTTATAAAGGGGTGGACATTCGGCATTGAGAATCCAATGCATTTCCACTTCCTGACCTGAAAAATCAGTACTCTTCTGATAGACTAGGTATAGTTGTAGGGTATGGGTTGGGTGACCAGACAGCAAGTGTGAAAAATCAGGATGGGGGCGAGGTGTGTGGGTGGGGGGGTAATAGGAACCTATATAAGAAAAATCGGGACTGTCCCTATAAAATCGGGACATCTGGTCACCCTTAGGTATGGGACATGCCTTTAAGTGCTTGACTCACACAAACAACTAGGGAGAGTTATTTGTACTATTAAACATGCATAAGCCACTGCAGCCAGGATCCTCAGTACGGGGGAGCCCAGAGTTGGGTTGCAGGCTTGTTGCTAACATGACTACCAAGGGGATTTTTATTGGCTGCTGAAAAAGAGCCAAACACAACAGAGTGGTGCTGAGAAACGTAAAAGCAGTAATCTGGGATTGACTTGAGGGGATGGAAAAACGGGGGTTACTATCCTGAAACATCACAAACGAGCTAAAGCAACCCTCACCCCAACCCCCAGAGGTCCATGATGAAGCTGTACATTTATGGAAAGCTGAACTGCAAGGACACACTCAGCTCAGGGAGCTAATTAAAACCTTCGTTAGAAGTCTGGTAAACTGGCACAAGGTTTGAATTTCATCAAGAAAACTCATCTGGGGGAAAACAATTTGAAAGAGAAACAACAGATTGTCATCTGCAAAGCCAATGTCTCTGCGCAAGTTACAAATAAGACTTGTGGAGAATGACATCTGCTTTATACAGAATCTGTCCATGGTGATAAATTCACCCACAAAGCCAAACTTCAACAGTTACTAGGCCTTTGTGATCTTTAGGCCAAACAAACAAACAGCATCACTAAAACTGTTCCTTCTGTAACACGGAATGTTGTAGTATTAAGTTTCCGAATCTCAGACCTTTTCTACATGGGAACGTTCTTTCAGTATAATCTCAGATGTTATTTAATCTGACGTAAGCCCCTCTCCTCCTCCAAATTCACACACTTATTCTGGAATAAACAAGACTTTTTCAGTTTGGCATATGTTGCCTGGGAAACAGTTTAAGCTAAATTGAAGCGTTATTCTTCTACGAGAATAAGAGTGTCCACATTGGTTGCTATACAAGTAGAGTTATACAAGGGGAAGTTTTGCCAGTTTTACACATGTAGACAAGGCCTAAAGTCATGGATTCCTTACCCAGGGGAAAAGGAAGGATAAATAAACTGGTGAGTTTCCACTGATACAGGACAGATCAGAGTTGAGCATGGTTTAAAAACACAGTTTAGTGAGGAAAGGGAATCAAGCCCCAGATATTCAGATCACTTCCTGCTCCCTTCATCTTGTACTGTAAAAATGAGAGTTATGAGGGATGTGCTTAAGATAACTGAGGTTCAGATTAATCTTGGCCTTTTTTCCTTCCCAAGCCCCAGACATGCACAGTTACCCCTCAGCTTTCCCAATCCTGCCAACAGACTCTATTAAAAAGTCATTCATTTTTTTCCCCAAGAACATCTTGGCTGGCTCTCATTTTGAGCTCTTTTCCTTGCAAAGACAACCTTGAAAACATAAACCACTATAAACCAGAATAAACTGATCACTAGAGTTAAAAAAGGAACGAGTAACAAGTACCACTTCTGGAGCTGGAGATTAAGGAGGGAGTCAGATCGGAAGATCCTCCTCCTACAAAAAGCACTTTGTGTAAATCAAAACTATCCCAAACAGAAGAACTGGCTGAAAAATGCAGAAATATTTTCATCAATAGTTCAACATCTCTTTTCTTTTTAGCAGCACTCATATTTTAAAAAAAAATTGACATCTCTATAGGTTGTTAAAAATAGCAAATATTTTTCATGAACACTGGTGTCTCTGAACAGAGAACTCATCCACCAGGTAAATCTAGCCTGTAATTTGGCTCCTGGCTGTTGAAACAACTGTTCTAGATGTTAATCAGAAAAGGAGATTTCAGACAGGATCATTTACTAACCAGACAAGTTAGGGGAGGAGGAAAAATTGAGGATCAGAGGTCAATATGAAATTCTATAATCTCCACCATAATAAAGCTGACTTGCTTGAAAAATAAATATAGTTTGCATGGATTAAATGGAGTTTCTGAGCAAGCTTATCTCATTCATACAACATTCTACTCTTTTTGCCATGATTTCCATCCATCTGCCTCTGAAAGAAAGCTGCCTTGTTGTGTGCTGAGGTCTGAAAGCAAAAGTTGACACTAAACCACAAAGATTAATTTCTGTCAGATTTAAAGTACTGTGCGTGGTCTATTTCTTTAACATCCTTAGCCTCTGAACAGAAGGGAAAGAAATTTCAAGGAACATCATTAATTTTAGTCCTGAAATTACTTAGATTCTGCACTAATTTGGTGCCTCCTCTGTTTCACTGTTGAAAATGATTTAAATCAGAAATAAAGAACTCTGTAACTTCGGTTTCATGTTATTTACAATAAAGGGACAAATAAAAACGGCATTTTAAAGTTTCCTACATGAATAATTTTGTATGCCTCTCATTTTAGACCTATAACAAATTGAATCGAACATTTGGAATTCGGCAGGCTGAGAGGTATGCTCCTGCAACTGTGCATCCCACCACAGAATTTGCTTTTCTCCAGCAATAAACTGTTTTAACAAATTGACTGCATTTATGTGCATTCTCGACAAATTTGCTAGCATTAATCAGACAAATTCATTGGAACACAATGTTTAGCAGACATACCTTAAACCAGCACAAGTTATAAAATCAGGGCCGGCTCTAGGATTTTTGCCACCCAAAGCAAAAACAATTTTGGCCGCCCCCCCCCCTTATTTAATTACCCCAACCCCGGCCCCGCCTCAACTCCACCCCTTCCCCAAATCCCCAGCCCTGCCTCTTCCCCCCAGGCTCCCAAGCCTGGGAGGGAGGGGGAGCAGCGGCATGCAAAACGGCCGCTCGGGATCTCCCCCTCCCTCCCAGGTTTGAGAGCCTGGGAGGGAGGGGGAGATCCCGAGCCGCCGTGGCGCGCGAAACAGCTGATTCGAAACAGCTGATTCGCGCGCCGCTGCTCCCCCTCCCTCCCAGGTTTGAGAGCCTGGGAGGGAAGGCGAGTAGCGGCGTGCGAATCAGCTGTTTCGCACGCCGTGGCAGCAGCAGCGGAGGTGAGCTAGGGCGGCCGGGGAACATTTTTAGGGGCGGCATTCTGGCGCCGGCCATGCCGCCCCTAAAAATGTGCCACCCCAAGCACCAGCTTGTTTTGCTGGTGCCTAGAGCCGGCCCTGTATAAAATGTCTATTGGACTTGCCTGTCCCTAAAACAGAAAGCACAGTGGTAATCATGCATGTTTCAAAAGATGCTTCTGACTCAAAGGGTAATAAAGTAGGTGCCTCAGTAAGAAAGCAAAACCTGGTAATCATCTCCTAATTCAGGGGTAGGCAACCTATGGCACGCGTGCCAAAGGCGGCACACAAGCTGATTTTCAGTGGCACTCACACTGCCCAGGTCCTGGCCACCGGTCCGGGGGGCTCTGCATTTAAACTTAATTTTAAATGAAGCTTCTTAAACATTTTAAAAACCTTCTTTACATACAATAGTTTAGTTATATATTATAGACTTATAGAAAGAGACCTTCTAAAAACGTTAAAATGTATTACTGGCACGCGAAACCTTAAACTAGAGTGAATAAATGAAGACTTGACACACCACCTCTGAAAGGTTGCCGACCCCTGTCCTAATTGATAATTTCACAAAAACCTCAAATGGTCTTTTCCCAATGGTCATCTCATTCGCTGATGTCCGTTCCATTTTTAATTCCCTTATGAAAGAATTTAATTGAGTCTGAACTCTCCTGTCTCTGCCTCGGCAGTCTTTATGCCCACAAACAATTTCAAATCAAATACATTATTCTAGCTTTCTGCTCACACAGACCCGTCATTTTGTTGCTTTCTCACCTCTTGGGTGGGCTCTGGAGACATTATATCACATACACCTGAGGCAAACATACATCTTCTGAGATATTTAAAGCATGCTCATCAAAGGTAACAGTACAGAATTCTAAAAGGGAATGACACATTAGAACTAATTAGAGAATTAGACAGTTTAAGAGCTAATTAGGAAGGAGTAGCCACTATCAATTGTACAGTCTTGTCAGAGCAGTACACCTGTAATTAGATAAACTCAGAAGTTCGAAAGCAACCTCTTCAAATCCGTACAATAATTTTAAATACTTAGTAACACGTTGTCAAGTTGTCTATCTGTATTAGGAAAGTAATCTCTTTTAGCATGTAGCTCTGAGGAAGAGCACACATTTTAGGAAATGCTCACTTGTAATCTCAAAAGCAGGCATTCATTTTACCATATTTGAAAGCAAAGGCCAACATTTTAAAGAAATGGTTACCTAAAGTTAGTCTTCTAAGCCCATATTCAGTCACTAAGTAAAAGGCCTGATTTTCAAAAGTGCTAGAATACCCTGCAGTTCCCACTTTACTGCACATTAAAATCAAGTCAAAAATTAAAGGGGCAAATTTTGCCCCTTGTTTATGGCCATAGAGGGCTTTTGCCTGCAGCAAAATTAGTCTAGTTCTGTTAAGCAAGGGGGTGATTTGAAGAGGCGAGACTGGGTTGTAATTCCTGTTTGCCATATAGCTCTTCTCCACAGCTGGGTTGGAGGCCGAACAAGGAGCAAGTGATAGTAAAGTCAGATGATTCACGTGTAGCTCAAGTCCATAAGACACTGCAGCCTACAGAGAGGGACTATTACAGCCTCAGAGTTGCAGTTGCTGACATGAGTGCCTCAGATGTTGACATTTTATCACATGCTGTTGCTTCATCATCTAGGGAGAGAGGATTCTTAGCCCTCCTCTCAACAGAATTCCCCTGAATCAAACCTGTCTCCTTAGGTTCAGAGTGGAGAAGGAAGGTGGATTTTGCCCAAAGAAAGAATTATATGTAAAGTTAACACATCAAATGGCAGATTTTCATAGCATAAATCTGGAGATGAATGCAGTAAAAACATTCAGTCAAACTACTGCTTTTAAAACTGACATTATTCTTAGGGTATGTCTTCACTACCTGCCAGATCGGCAGGCGCGATCGATCCAAAGGGGATTGATTTATCGCATCTAGTCTAGACGCAATAAATCGATCCCCCCTGAGCGCTCTCCCATCAACTCCTGTACTCCAGCTCGGCGAGAGGCGCAGGCAGAGTCGACGGGGGAGCAGCAGCAGTCGACTCACTGCGGTGAAAACACCACGGTAAGTCCATCTAAGTACGTCGACTTCAGCTCCGTTATTCACGGAACTGAAGTTGCATAACTTAGATCAATTTCCCCCCCCGCCAAGTGTAGACCAGGCCTTACTTGTTCATTACTTAGTCAAAGTTGGCAGTAGTGGCAATAAACAGTGATGTGTTTGTACAACTGCATTTTTAATCATTGCAATAAATGACTATGACCTCCCTTCCCCCAAAACTAATTTTATTGCAATATCAAATATGTTTTATTATAAAATAATACAATACATTAAACATATAAAGCTGTTCGGAATATTGCTTGCAAGCTCTTTTGTTGGCAGTATAAGTTAAGAATGTAATCAGTGTCGCCTGCCATCTTTCAATTCCAGTAAATTAGATGATTAGTTGGTGGTTTACCTATTACATATTCGTAAATAAACATTTTCCACTAAAAAAACTTCCCTCTGTTCAGTTATGCTAGATTAGTATATGAACATAGCCAGAGATGTGTACCGAAGTCAGTTCAGAAGAAAACTTGCAGAAACGTTATGAAAAAGCCATTCGCTGTGGTACAGATGAAGATGAAACCAACATGACAAGATAGCTTATTATAAGTTAAAATGGCTTCAGAAACCCAACTATATTCCTCAGAGTTTATAAAAGTCACATGGTCCCATAAAACAGAAAGGAAAATAGTGAATTTTTAAAAATTGCAGCCCAATCCTACAGTCCTTCAGGAGTTTTGCCTGAAAAAGTACAGCAAAGCTGAAACCCAAATGCATGTGTGGAAGTTGGGAGTGGTGGTGGGGCTTATTTATTCTTTTTAAATCAACAAATGACCAGTTCTAGAGATTCTACTGGGAATTGTTTCAGAGTGGTAGCCATGTTAGTCTGTATCAGCAAAAACAACGAGGAGTCCTTGTGGCACCTTAGAGACTAACAAATTTGTTATTTAAAGACTGTGAAAAAAGATCAAGTTGAAGGGTCTGATCCAATACTCTCTGAAGGCAATAAGAGTCCTTACTTGATTTCAATGATGTGGGCTCACACTGCAATTGCACAAAGACAAGACTTGACCCTGAGGAGTGCTGAGCACTGGCCCCTCCCACTGACTTCTCAAAGGAAGACCCTTAGATATGGAACTCCATTCTACCATATATCAAGACAAAACTTGTGTCTTACCCCTTTCAGAAAAAAAATCTAATGACCTCACAAAAATTGGCTTCAATGATGAAGCTTACGCATGGTCCCAAGTATAAATGGGAGGAATGGAGTGATGTTGAGCTAAGACATATTTTGGTGGATTCTGAGATAATCTTATTTTCTGGTAAGATGTTTTTATTTTATCGTGAGAGAGGAAGGGAAGGGGAAGTAAGAGAAATACATGATGCATAAGTATAGGTGTGCATAGAACTAGTCACATGCATAAAAATTAGACATTTACTCAGTAAATTACTGTTAGAAAAAGAGGCAAAATAAACTTCTGCTGACTTCAGTGAAATTGTATCAGGAATGAATTTGGCCCAGTACGTTTAATACGTAAATAATACAAATCACATAGCCCAGAAACAAAGGACCATATTCCTTCAAGAAATATCTTATCCTTCAAACCATATGACATCCTCTCTAAAACTCACCCCATAAGCTTTTGTTTCATTATGCAATTCAGATATATTTAATCCAGATGCAGGCTTCCATTTTTTTCCCACTGCTATATATTAAATTGTGCTGTAAGGGGCACTTTCAACAAGAATTATTTATGTAATTCATTTTAAGACATTCATTTAAAATACAGATATTTTCCAAGTCTTGCACAACAAAAGTCCTTAAATTGCTCAGAATATCACGATTTCATATACCACCAAACATGGATCTAATCTTTACCCAATGTGCTTATATTAGCACGCACAGGAAAAGAAGATTCTCAGATCAGATGTCACCGAGCCAAGGGAGTTACACTTGTGATTTATTTGGTGCATTAAGTTTGTAGAGAACAAGCTGGATATCTATTATTTTTAATGAATATTGTGTACTTCAATTTACCTGCTAGATATTATTGTATCGGACTACATGGAGTTAACTCAAAAGGGGTTGTTAGGAAGAATAGGGAGGAAATGAAACAATAGCCAGAGATAAGACACCTCTGGGTAAATAACTTCAAGGACTTAAGAGAACATTGGCTGGGCCATTAATTGGCAAGATGCTATTTCCAGGCACCAGCCAAAAGTAACACAGCTGGTTTGCCATGGCTAAGGGCCTAAGATCAAAAAGACAATGGTTAAAAACCCTATCTAGAGAGGGAGAGCAGTTCAGCCATCAGCAGCTGCTCAAGGGGAGACACAGGCAGACCAAAACATAGGCCCAGAGGAAAGGATCTGTGGCAACCTGTTGCCCAAGCTTTGAGGGAAATCATAAGTTTAGGTAAGACCCAGGTGCACTTAGGCTTTTGTCATTTCAATCCTGTTCTCCGATTGCTATGTACCTTTGGGTGAAAAAACAATAACTTTGTTTTGAAGCAGTTGTTTTAACATCACTTTAGTCAGCCACTGGTCAGAGGCTCCAGAAGAGGAGTTTCTTACAAGTGCAAAATGCCAGTTGGCGCTGTTGTGATGACATGGTTAACAGGGGGCTGCAACCCAGATATCTAGTCAAAGAGTGGTGGGACCATGAGGTTCCAATCTTGAGAGAGGTGAAGGAAACAAAGTCTGCCACCTGAGGGGTGCAGTCAGGAGTGACTACAAAAGGATCTAAAGACACAGCTCGCCCTGCAGCTGACAGTGTCTAATGAGCATCTGTTTACGTAACCAGTGGGTTATAAAACTATTTCTGTTATGGTAAAACACGGAGGTGTGATTAGGGCCCCATTCTGTTAGGCACAAACAGAGTACAAGACAACCCTGCCCCCCCCCCCCCCCCCCCCCCCAAAAAAAAAAAAAAACACCCCCCCCCCCCCCCCCCCCCCCAAAAAAAAAAAAAAACCAACTTGCTGTCTGTGGCCCTAATCAGCATATTATCTGGGCATCTCACAGTGTTAATGCATTTATTCTCTCAACACTCCTGTGAAGTAGGGAATTGTTAAGCCCATTTTACTGATGAGGACAGAGACACTAAGGGTATGTCTACACTACGAAATTAGTTCGAATTTATAGAAGCCGGTTTTATTGAAATCGGTTGTATACAGCCGATTGTGTATGTCCACACAATAAAATGCTCTAGGTGCTCTAGTCGGCAGACCGCGTCCACAGTACGAGGCTAGCGTCGACTTCCGGAGCATTGCACTATGGGTAGCTATCCCACAGCTATCCCACAGTTCCCGCAGTCTCTGCCGCCCCTTGGAATTCTGGGTTGAGATCCCAATGCCCGGATGATGCAAAACAGTGTCGCGGGCGGTTCTGGGTACATGTCGTCAGGCCCCTCCCTCCCCCGTCACAGCAACGGCAGACAATAGATTCGCGCCTTTTTATCTGGGTTACCTGGGTTACCTGTGCAGACAACATGGAGCCCGCTCAGCACAGCTGAGCTCACCGTCACCATATGTCCTCTGGGTGCCGGCAGACGTGGGACTGCATTGCTACACAGCAGCAGCTGCTAACTGCCTTTTGGCGGTAGACGGTGCAGTAGACTGGTAGCCTTCATCGGCGATCTGGGTGCTGGCAGCCGTGGGGCTTGCCTTTTGGCAGTAAATGGTGTATTATGACTGTTAGCCGGCCTATTACAAGTCGGGTCATCGCACGTTAGCAGAGTCTTCCCTGAGCAGCCGATTGTGCAATAGGCCTGAAGACCATCGTCATACACCGCCCCGTATTTGCTGCCAAGCACCCAGAAAGATGCCGAGGGCTATCAGTCACGCTGCACCATCGTCTTAAGATGTAAAAAATAGATTTTCTCTGTATTCATTTGCTTCCCCCTCCCTCCGTCAAATCAACGGCCTGCTAAACCCAGGGTTTTCAGTTTAATCTTTGGGGGGGACCAGTCTGTGACAGTTGTTTGTGTCTCTCCCTGATGCACAGCCACCGTTCTTTATTTTAATTCCCTGTGCCTGTACGCCATGTCGTCACTCGGCCCCCCTCCCTCCTTCCCCTAGGCCGTCAGATACTACGTTTGCGCCACAGCTCGAGCCGAGAAGCGGTTCGTGCCTTTTCTTTGAATTCTGGGTTGAGATCCCAATGCCCGGATGATGCAAAACAGTGTCGCGGGCGGTTCTGGGTACATGTCGTCAGGCCCCTCCCCCCTCGTCACAGCAACGGCAGACAATAGATTCGCGCCTTTTTACCTGGGTTACCTGTGCAGACAACATACCACGGCAAGCATGGAGCCCGCTCAGCTCAGCTGAGCTCACCGTCACCATATGTCCTCTGGGTGCCGGCAGACGTGGGACTGCATTGCTACACAGCAGCAGCTGCTAACTGCCTTTTGGCGGTAGACGGTGTAGCATGAGTGATAGCCGTGGGGCTGGCAGCCGTAGTGCTGCATTGCACCAGCCCCTTGCAGGCGATGGTATATTATGACTGGTACCCGTCGTCGTCGTACTGGTATGGCTGTCAATCATGGCCACCTGGGCAGACATGCTACTGTTTCGATGATGACGGTTACCAGTCATAATATACTATTTTCTGCCAATTGCCCAATATTGTCTGCTAAGCACCCAGAAGAGGCCGAGGGCGATGCTGGGTGCTGGCGGACGTGGGGCTGGCAGACGTGGGGCTGCATTGCTACACAGCAGCAGCCCCTTGCCTTTTGACAGATGATGGCATATTATGATTGGTACCCGTCATCGTCATACTGGTATGGCTGTCACTCATGCTGCAGCGTCGGCTGCCACCTTAAGATGTAAAAAATAGATTTGTTCTGTTTTCATTTGCTTCCCCTTCCTCCGTGAAATCAACGGCCTGCTAAGCCCAGGGTTTCCAGTTTAATCTTTGGGGGGACCATTCTGTGTGACAGTTGTTTGTGTTTCTCCCTGTTCCTGTACCTGTACGCCATGTCGTCACTCGGCCCTCCCTCCCTCCCGCCCTCCTTCTCCTGGTCCATCAGATACTACTTTCGCGCCTTTTTTCTGACCAGGCGCCATAGCTAGCACTGGGATCATGGAGCCCGCTCAGATCACCGCGGCAATTATGAGCACTATGAACACCACGCGCATTGTCCTGGAGTACATGCAGAGCCAGAACATGCCAAGGCGAAACCCGGACCAGGCGAGGAGGCGATTGCAGCGCGGCGACGAGAGTGATGAGGAAATTGACATGGCCATAGACCTCTCACAAGGCACAGGCCCCAGCAATGTGGAAATCATGGTGTTACTGGGGCAGGTTGATACCGTGGAACGCCGATTCTGGGCCCGGGAAACAAGCACAGACTGGTGGGACCGCATCGTGCTGCAGGTATGGGACGATTCCCAGTGGCTGCGAAACTTTCGCATGCGTAAGGGCACTTTCATGGAACTTTGTGACTTGCTTTCCCCTGCCCTGAAACGCCAGGATACCAAGATGAGAGCAGCCCTCACAGTTGAGAAGCGAGTGGCAATAGCCCTGTGGAAGCTTGCAACGCCAGACAGCTACCGGTCAGTCGGGAATCAATTTGGAGTGGGCAAATCTACTGTGGGGGCTGCTGTGATCCAATTTGCCAGGGCAATGAAAGACCTGGTGATAGCAAGGGTAGTGACTCTGGGCAACGTGCAGTCAATAGTGGATGGTTTTGCTGAAATGGGATTCCCAAACTGTGGCGGGGCCATAGACGGAACCCATATCCCTATCTTGTCACCGGAGTACCAAGCCACCGACTACATAAACCGCAAGGGGTACTTTTCAATGCTGCTGCAAGCCCTGGTGGATCACAAGGGACGTTTCACCAACATCAACGTGGGATGGCCGGGAAAGGTACATGATGCTCGCGTCTTCAGGAACTCTGCTCTGTTTCGAAAGCTGGAGGAAGGGACTTTCTTCCCGGACCAGAAAGTGACCATTGGGGATGTTGAAATGCCTATCGTGATCCTTGGGGACCCAGCCTACCCCTTAATGCCATGGCTCATGAAGCCATACACAGGCAGCCTGGACAGGAGTCAGGACCTGTTCAACTACAGGCTGAGCAAGTGCCGAATGGTGGTGGAATGTGCATTTGGACATTTAAAAGCGCGCTGGCGCAGCTTACTGACTCGCTCAGACCTCAGCGAAAAGAATATCCCCATTGTTATTGCTGCTTGCTGTGCGCTCCACAATATCTGTGAGAGTAAGGGGGAGACATTTATGGCGGGGTGGGAGGTTGAGGCAACTCGCCTGGCCGCTGATTACGCGCAGCCAGACACCAGGGCGGTTAGAGGAGCACAGCAGGGCGCGGTGCGCATCAGAGAAGCTTTGAAAACGAGTTTTGTGACTGGCTAGGCTACTGTGTGAAACTTCTGTTTGTTTCTCCTTGATGAACCCTCCAACCCCCCCCCCCCCCCGACCCGGTTCACTCTACTTCCCTGTAAACCAACCACCCCACCCCACCCTCCCCTCCCCTCCCGCTTGCAGAGGCAATAAAGTCATTGTTTTTTCACATTCATGCATTCTTTATTAGTTCCTTACAGAGGTAGGGGGATAATTGCCAAGGTAGCAGGGATGGGTGGGGGAGGAGGGATGGAAAAGGACACACTGCATTTTAAAACTTTAACTCTTATTGAAGCCCAGCCTTCTGATGCTTGGGCGATCATCTGGGGTGGAGTGACTGGGTGGACGGAGGCCCCCCCACCGTGTTCTTGGGCGTCTGGGTGAGGAGGCTATGGAACTTGGGGAGGAGGGCTGTTGGTTACACAGGGGCTGTAGCGGCGGTCTCTGCTCCTGCTGCCTTTCCTGCAACTCAACCATACGCTCGAGCATATCACTTTGATGCTCCAGCAGACGGAGCATTGCCTCTTGCCGTCTGTCTGCAAGCTGACGCCACCTATCGTCTTCAGCCCGCCACCTCTCCTCTCGTTCATGTTGGGCTTTTCTCATCTCCGACATTGACTGCCTCCACGCATTCTGCTGTGCTCTATCAGCGTGGGAGGACATCTGCAGCTCCGTGAACATCTCGTCCCTCGTCTTAAGTTTTCTCTTTCTAATGTTCACGAGCCTCTGCGAAGGAGAAACATTTGCAGCTGGTGGAGGAGAAGGGAGAGGTGGTTAAAAAAGACACATTTTAGGGAACAATGGGTACACTCTTTCATTACAAGGTCGCATATTTCGGCTTGCAGGCAGCCATCGTAGGCCACAGTGTTTTGGCTTATTTAACCTTCTTAACATGCGGGAAAGGTTGCAAACAGCAGCGCATTTCCCATATCAAGGATGAATTGGGTTGTCCATTTAAAATGGGGTTTCAATGTAAAAGGAGGGGGCTGCGGTTTCCCGGTTAACATGCGGCACAAACACAAGTAAACCACCCCCCCACACACACACACACGATTCTCTGGGATGATCACTTCACCCCTCCCCCCCACCGCGTGGTTAACAGCGGGGAACATTTCTGGTCCGAATAGCAGGAACGGGTGCCTCTGAATGTCCCCCTTAATAAAATCACCCCATTTCAACCAGGAGAGCTTTCTGGAGATGTCCCTGGAGGATTTCCGCTCCATCCCCATACACGTTAACAGACTTGCTTGCTTTTTTTTTGTAATGTTTACAAATATTTACAAAGTTACACTCACCAGAGGTCTCCTGTGTGCCCTGAGGGTCTTGGGTGAGTTCGGGGGTTACTGGTTCCAGGTCCAGTGTCACAAACATATCCTGGCTGTTGGGGAAACCGGTTTCTCCGCTTCCTTGCTGCTGTGAGCTACCTACAGTACCTCCATCGTCATCTTCCTCGTTCCCCGAACCGTCTTCCCTGTGTGTTTCTCCAGTGAGAGAGTCATAGCACACGGTTGGGGTAGTGGTGGCTGCACCCCCTAGGATCGCATGCAGCTCCGCGTAGTAGCGGCAAGTTTGCGGCTCTGCCCCGGACCTTCCGTTTGCTTCTCTGGCTTTGTGGTAGGCTTGCCGTAGCTCCTTAATTTTCACGCGGCACTGCTGTGTGTCCCTGTTATGGCCTCGGTCCTTCATGGCCTTGGAGATCTTTTCTAATACTTTTCCATTTCTTTTACTGCTACGGAGTTCAGCTATCACTGCTTCATCTCCCCATATGGCGAGCAGATCTCGTACCTCCCGTTCGGTCCATGCTGGAGCTCTTTTGCGATCCTGGGAGGACTCCATGACGGTTACCTGTGCTGATGAGCTCTGCGTGGTCACCTGTGCTCTCCACGCTGGGCAAACAGGAAATGAAATTCAAACCTTCGCGGGTCTTTTCCTGTCTACCTGGTCAGTGCATCTGAGTTGAGAGCGCTGTCCAGAGCGGTCACAATGAAGCACTGTGGGATAGCTCCCGGAGGCCAATAACATCGAATTCCGTCCACACTACCCCAATTCCGACCCGCAAAGGCCAGTTTTATCGCTAATCCCCTCGTCGGAGGTGGTGTAAAGAAACCGGTTTAAAGGGCCCTTTAAGTCGAAAGAAAGGGCCTCGTTGTGTGGACGTGTCCAGGCTTAATTCGGTTTAACGCTGCTAAAGTCGACCTAAACCCGTAGTGTAGACCAGGCCTAAGTGTCTTGCCCAAGGTCTCACAAGAAGTCTGTGGTACAGCAAGGAATTCAATCCACATTTCCCATATTTCAGCTAGAGCCTGAACTAGTGAACCATCCTTCCTGTTTCTAAGGTCCCAGTCCAGCAAATCAGTATGCATATTCTTAAGTATTTGTAGGATTTAGGCCTAAATTAAGGCAAAGTGCAACTGTGGATGTGATGTACCAAACAATAGATCAGGGATCGGCAACCTTTGGCACTTGGCTTGCCAGGGTAAGGCCCCTGGCGGGCTGGGCTGGTTTGTTTACCTGCCACAGCTGCAGGTTCAGCCAATCGCGGCTCCCACTGGCCGCGGTTTGCTGCTTCTGGCCAATGGGGGTGGCGGGAAGTGGCAGCCAGCACATTCCTCAGCCCATGCCGCTTCCCACAGCCCCCATTGGCCTGAGTCAGTGAACCACGGCCAGCTGGAACCGCGATCGACCGAACCTGCAGATGTGGCAGGTAAACAAACCGGCCTGGCCCACCAAGGTGCTTACCCTGGCGGGCCATGTGCCAAAGGTTGCCAATCCCTGCAATAGATAGTACTGGGGTGAGAGGGAAACAAAAACAAGATGAGGTGTAAGCACAGGCCAACTTTATGCACAGCTAAATGGCCTGAAGTGAGTTTTTTCCAATTATTATAAAGCTATAAATAACAGAAAATGAGTTACGGAGGTTGTGTGCATTTGGTTTTACTGAATTAAATGAATCTCTACACCTTCAGCTGGACTTTTGACATTCTGACATGTCCTCTGCAAACACACGGATTTTCTAATTAGTCCCATGTGCTACTCAACTCATGTATTTCACACCTGGATTAAATTAATATAGTTAACACTAATAATCAGATAGAGTATATTCCTGAGTAGAGAATTAAGAAAAAATCCATGCATGAAATTTAGGTCAAAAATTCCTACCAATTAACAGAGAACTGCCTCAATGTTGTTCTTTTCTGGAGGTATTGCTAACGCTACCATTACTCCAACTGAAGAACTATTCTGAGCTATCTGAATGAAAACAATTTATGCATTCATACTAGGGGCTGCCAACTCTGACTGAAGCTATTCCGGGAGATTTTTTCCCCCTCAACATAACGCAATGTCATTTTCTTAAAATATCCTATTAAAATCTCCCAGATTGCTTTCAATAGTCACCGAGAGATGGATGCTGATTCCAGGAGACTCCAGACCAATCCTGGAGGGCTGGCAACCCTAATTCATACAATTTCTTTTTCTATCCAGTTAACTCCAAAGTGGTGTTCTTCTCTAAGGGCAAGGTCTTTGGCAAAGTCATTCTTAAACCACAGACTACAGGACAACCAGTGATAATGCACAACAGTAGGTCTTTTTGCCCATGGGTCTGACTAGCTGGGTCTCTGTGCTGGAGGAATGCTAGGATGATCTTGCCAGATGGTTGCACTGGAGACATCTCATTCTCATCTCTGTGAAAACAGGAGTCTCATGGCTGGGTAGGGGTCATCAGCACAAGGAAGCTCTGTCTTCTATTTATAAGGGGCAAATGTTCATAAAGGGGCACCAAGCAAGGACCTTGTTGTCATTTTCAGATATACTCTTTCCATATAACAAACATGATACAGAACTCATACAGGTTGTATTCTTAGGTATCCTATGATTATCTCACAACACATGCTTTCATGGACCATGGGAATCTGTTGTTGTAATTCCCTCCTAGAAGATTCAACGGTGCTTTCTCATTGCTTGAAGGTAGCGCACAATACCCCGGAATACCTACTTACAGGACTGAGCAGTCATGATCATACTTTATCTGCCCTGGATTCTTTACACTGGCTATCTTATGAAATGATGCATTTATTTGATGCTTGCTCTGTTGGCTTTTAAAGCCCTTAGCTGGATGATGCCTAGTCATATCTAAATTTGTGCTCTTGTATGTGTACTCTAGCTTCACATGCCTTAGAATAAGATGCATTTACACGGTGCTCATCACAGTAATATAAGGATGCACTTTAAAGGAAATCACCACCTTTCAGAATTCGACCATTAACACTTCGGCTGTAGTAGGTGCCTGAACCTTTACTGTTGTGGTCCCAAAAGTACAGAACTCTTCCCTTTTGGTTATCCCACTCAATCCATCCATCCCCAAAACTTCTGAAAACACTTCTCACATGATGTAGTGTGAATAAGTTCTCTGAGCATGTTAAATATTAACTCTCAGTTGTATTTTCTTTAAGGACTCTACTGAAAAACAGTAAATAAGCCATTTAATATATTTCTCCTCCAAAACAACTCATCCTGGTAAACAAATGTAAAATTTGCCACGTGACAGATGCTATGTGATTTCACCTAAAATTAAGGAATTTAAAACACTCCAAATCAGCAAGGAAGAATTAGAAAAGAATTTCCTCTAACAGAAAAGGAAAACAAGTTGTCTTCCCATGGGGTCTGCTACAGTTTGTGAAATGGATGCCAAGGGGAAAATGGTGGAGGTTCCGTGGCTCAAATCATTTAGAGCTTGACTGAGCAAAACACTTGAGAATATGCTGAATAAAGCACTCAATTGCTTTTCCTGCTGTGGAAGTAGAAGGGATAAGATGGTTTAACAGGCCATCTCTATAGTTAGTATCCAATATTCCACAGTCACTAGTGCCTGAAAAGTCAGCCTTTCATGGCAGTTGCTCATTAGCATTCCTGGTTTTTTCCCCACATTAAATATTAAAGCTATTCATGTCTCATTTGATGGCACATTTTTAAAATACCTTTGCTAACAGCAGTCTTTTTATAGCATCTCCCATCATTAATCTCCATTATTATCTAGTTACATGTCTCTAATGCACTATGCTCCTCTGCGGTTCACACCATACATCATTTCACACACTGTGCTGTGACATTACGTTTCTCATGAGAAGAGCAAAAAAGGAAAAGATTATTACAGAGAGCTTTGGTGTTACACAGCCGCAACAGGTATATAGATATTTTCTAATAACCAGATATTGTAGAGTCAATATAGTGAGTTAAAATAAAAAACATGTCACTATCTGAAATCTGATTTATCCCTCCCCTTCCAACTTTCTACCCCCCAAAAAGGTTTCTTTCCTGACACAATAGAACAGATATAGTCTATAACCAGAGAAGAATTTTTCTTTAAACTTAAAGTTAATTGGACAAGTCATTTCTGAATTACGAGACTTTGAAAAAGTTCTATGTTTTCTACTTGTTAAAATTTGTCCTAACATTTTTGTTCATCCATAACAACCTTCCATCCAAAAAACTCTTTATGACAAAAGCTTCCATCATGTTTTGTACACTAATCCTCAATGATAACTGGTGCACAGCACTATTGTTATAGAGCTGGAGTGCCAAAGTTCTTATAGATAGTTGAGAGTGTATTTTTTGTCCACCCTTAGTTGGTATTTTAGACATCAAGGAAAGGTCTAATGAACGTTACAAATGTCAATAAATAGCTGACTACTAGGAAGTGGTGAGTTTTAATTATTTCAATCAAAAGATGCTGTACTGTTCATTCCCTTTTTTTTAAAAAAATGGAATCTGGCAAATCTCTGTAAAAATTACATGCAGTAAACAACCTGGACTAGCATTATTCAAGTGCTGTTTATCACTGAAAGTGGCAAATGTGAATAACCAATATCCTAGTTGGATCTGCAAAGGCTTACATTTCCTGTGGGATCTATCTAGGAGTTAGAATATGTTCTTATGACAAAAAAGTTTCATATCTTGCTTTGTTTTTCATTTTGCTTCCGATTATCTGACCATTTCCAACATTGCGATGGACTCCTACACAGTACCATATAGATCACATTATCTGAATTTATTTTAATCCTCATTGTTCTTTTCCCTTTGTTACCTTCACACTGTAGGTTCAGGAATAGGTTTGCACAAATGTACGTGACAGCAACCTTTGGCCCGTAGAATCCTTATTGGTAGTAATACTCAAAACAGAAAGAAAACTTGACTTTCAGATCCCAGATGGATTTTGAGGGGTTGCATTTTAGGACGAGTAGTTACAAAAAAACATTTTACTTGTGAAATGTTTAAATCTGATGTGGAAACCACCAAGACCCATTAAACTTGGAACATTGGGATGCTGTTATTATAAAGTGCAAAGTAGACCCATGCTTTAAAGTAGATATTCTTCATTTGAATGGGAAAGCAAAGAGGTAGCAGGTAAAGATACCAAAGAATACCAGTTAAGGAAAAAGCTGGGATAAAATAATTTAAAAACTGTTAGTTATAATTAAAAAAAATAGAAACAGAAAATAGGGAAGTTTGATCTCATTGATGGATAGGTAGAAGCTAGTTACACACATATTTTTCTCATCTACAACACCTATTTCACTCCAAGAGTTTTTCTACTTAATAGGCTGCTTTAAGCAGCCCCAGAAAACAGAAATACATTTTTCTGGATATAATTCATATTGTCAAACTGTCAAATAAGTCATATTGCCTATCACTGCTCCATTCTACTTATGCATTATTTTCTCACATACTTACAGAATTTTCTATTGAGTGGAAATGAAGCAGTGGGAGACTTCATTACAAGACCAAAGCCTTTCAGCAGTCCATTTTCAGAACTGTATCACTGTTTCATCAAGAGAATGACTTTTCTCTTCAGACATTAGATTTAAAAAGCCAAATTTAATGTCCAATCTAACCTTATGTCTGTTCATCATTTTTAGATGAACTATTTGACTATACACTACATTTCTTCTACTTAAAAAAGAAAATGGAACAGAGATCTAACAGTTAGTAGCACATTTATGAGTTCATGAGTGATATCACCAGGGTTCAGAAGGAGACTTTAAGGACCATTTTGAAGTCCTGCATTTTGCACACAATTCAGCAATTTTATTTCCAACTGCAACATGCCCTGAAAGATGACAGAACTTTTAACTAGAAAATATATGGTTTTCAATTTTCAGTTCCCTGCACTACCACAGACTTCTTGTACAACCCTGAGCAAGTCACTTAATTTCTCCATAGAAGTATTTATTCTTGAATTTTTTTCCTCATTCTAAAGCAAATAAAATTATCACCTTTGCAAGCTTTCCCCACCTCCATGCACTTTCCCAGCCCTTAACTTTTTTTTATGGACAGTGGATATTACACGTCAACAATGCTCTATACACTGCACTTTTCCATTCATAGTTCAGTGTGTTGGTTTTAATTTATAAAGCCTTATATAGCTTAGGTCTAGCTACCTTCGACTTCTCTCTTTCTTTGCACTGTATCCCAGCAATTGAGGTCATCTAGGGCACTGGTTCTCAAACTTTTTTTTTCGCAGACCACTTGAAAATTGCTGAGGGTCTCGGCAGGCCACTTAATGATCTTTCCAAATGTTTTTTGTACTGTTAGCTAACTATTGTAAAGGGCTTGGGATAAAAACGCTATATAAAAAAAACTTTTTAATAATAATTAACTTTTTTTGTTCTTCAAATAAAAGCACACCATTCATATTTTAATATCAGTAGTCTTACCTTTCTAATGTGATGGATGTGTCCTCTTTCCCTTGCCACAGCAGCTCCCAAGCTGGGGCTGGGAAGGAGGAGGGTCTCGCCCTCGCTCCCCCGCCACAGGACCCACAGAGTTGAGGCTGGGAAAGGGGTGGGGGGTCTCTCCCTCTCTTCCCTGCCATGGCAGCCCTCGAGCTGGGTCTGGGAAGGAGGGCCGTCTCTCCTTGGCAGCTGCAGCCCTGGAGCTGGGGAAATTCGCCTCTTTCTCTGGCCTCCACAGCCCTGCACATCCCAAATTCCCCACCCGCATCCTCTTCTCACCCCACTGCCTCCTCCCACCTATTCCCTCCAAGGCCACCACCTCACCTTACTTGTGCGTCTGCTCCAGGATCCAGGCACCTGTGTGGCTCCACTTATTAGGTGGGTGGCCTTTCATTCTCTTATATGTGGCTGCCCAGGCATGCACCTTAGAGGAAACTATCCGTGGACCACCTGAATGGAGTTCATGAACCACAGTTTGAGAACCTCTGATCTAGGGGGCTCCATTTAATGACTAATGTCGGTAAATAGCCCTTGACTCTAGAATGTGCTCCCCACCCCCGCCATGGGTCAGACAGAATCAATCTGTTCACCAAGCTGCTTTTGGAATAAATGGAGGGATGAACATTAGGATGGGATGTGGGCATGAAATATTATACATTTGGCACATATGCCTAGAGGTATTTATAGATACATTTAATAAATCAAAAATAGCCAATACACACTAAGACATCCTAGAATCAGAGACATTTTTACATCAGAGCACTAGAAATCTCATGTAATTAATCCTTTATGAATAAAACCATATATGTAGTATCATACATATACACAGAGCTTCACAAGAGAGTAAGACACAAACTTTGACCTGAAGAATCTTAGTGATGGAAGTCAAAGAACAACACTGCTCTTTTCCCCAAGTTTACCCCTACCCCTTCACAGGAAAGTAGACAACCCCCACTAAGGATAAGTCTACACAGCACACTAAGCTCAGGCCTGCTACGCCCGGGCTTGTGGACTCATGTTTCCAAGCCCACATATGAACATCCTCATGTTCTCGTCCATCCTCCCTGTGGAAGGAAAAGGCCTGAGTAGAGAGCGTCGAATCGTGGAAGTCAACGAATGGCTACGCAGATGGCGTCGGAGAGAAAGCTTTGGATTCTTTGACTATGGGATGGTGTTCCAAGAAGGAGGAGTGCTAGGCAGAGATGGGCTCCACCTAACGAAGAGAGGGAAGAGCATCTTTGCAAGCAGGCTGGGTAACCCAGTGAGGAGGGCTTTAAACTAGGTTCACTGGGGGAAGATGACCAAAGCCCTGAGGTAAGTGAGAAAGTGGGATACCAGGAGGAAGCACGAGCAGGAGAGAGCAAGAGGGGAGGACTCCTGTCTCATACTGAGAAAGCAGGATGATCAGCGAGTTATCTTAAGTGCCTATACACAAATGCAAGAAGGCTGGGAAACAAGCAAGGAGAACTGGAAGTCTGGCATAGTCAAGGAATTATCATGTGATTGGAATAACGGACTTGGTGGGATAACTCATATGACTGGAGTACTGTCATGAATGGATATAAACTGTTCAGGAAGGCCAGGCGGGGCAGAAAAGGTGGGGGTGTTGCATTGTATGTAAGAGAGCAGTATGACTGCTCAGAGCTTTGGTATGAAACTGCAGAAAAACCTGAGAGTCTCTGGATTAAGTTTAGAAGTGTGAGCAACGAGGGTGATGTCGTGGTGGGAGTGTGCTCTAGACCACCAGACCAGGGGGATGAGGTGGACGAGGCTTTCTTCCGGCAACAAACAGAAGTTACTAGATTGCAGGCCCTAGTTCTCATGGGAGACTTCAATCACCCTGATATCTGCGGAGAGAGCAATACAGAGGTGCACAGACAATCTAGGATGTTTTTGGAAAGTGTAGGGGACAATTTCCTGGTACAAGTGCTGGAGGAACCAACTAGGGGCAGAGCTCTTCTTGACCTGCTGCAGGGAAGCAAAAATGGATGGGAACCTGGGAGGCAGTGACCATGAGATGGTCGAGTTCAGGATCCTGACACAAGGAAGAAAGGAGAGCAGCAGAATACAGACCCTGGACTTCAGAAAAGGAGACTTTGACTCCCTCAGGTAACTGATGGGCAGGATCCCCTGGGAGAATAACATGAAGGGGAAAGGAGTCCAGGAGAGCTGGCTGTATTTTAAAGAATCCTTATTGAGGTTGCAGGAACAAACCATCCCGACGTGTAGAAAGAATAGTAAATATGGCAGATGACCAGTTTGGCTTAACAGTGAAATCCTTGCTGATCTGAAACACAAAAAAAAGCAGCTTACAAGAAGTGGAAGATTGGACAAATGACCAGGGAGGAGTATAAAAATATTGCTCAGGCATGCAGGAGTGAAATCAGGAAGGCCAAATCACACTTGGAGTTGCAGCTAGTAAGAGATGTTAAGAATAACAAGAAGGGTTTCTTCAGGAATGTTAGCAACAAGAAGAAAGTCAAGGAAAGTGTGGGTTTCTTACTGAATGAGGGAGGCAACCTAGTGACAGTGGATGTGGAAAAAGCTAATGTACGCAATGCTTTTTTTGCATCTGTCTTCATGAACAAGGTCAGCTCCCAGACTGCTGCACTGGGCAGCACAACATGAGGAGGAGGTGACCAGCCCTCTGTGGAGAAAGAAGTGGTTCAGGACTATTTAGAAAAGCTGGATGAGCACAAGTCCGTGGGGCTGGATGCGCTGCATCCGAGGGTGATAAAGCAGTTGACGGATGTGATTGCAGAGCCATTGGCCAGTATCTTTGAAAACTCGTGGTGATCGGGGGAGGTCCCAGATGACTGGAAAAAGGCTAATGTGGTGCCCATCTTTAAAAAAGGGAAGGAGGAGGATCCGGGGAACTACAGGCCAGTCAGCCTCACCTCAGTCCCTGGAAAAATCATGGAGCAGGTCCTCCAGGAATCAATTATGAAACACTTAGAGGAGAGGAAAGTGATCAGGAATAGTCAGCATGGATTCACTAAGGAACCTAATTGCCTTCTATGACGAGATAACTGACTCTGTGGATGAGGGGAAAGCAGTGGATGTGTTATTCCTTGATTTTAGCAAAGCTTTTGATACGGTCTCCCCCAGTATTCTTGCCAGCAAGTTAAAGAAGTATGGGCTGGATGAATGGACTATAAGGTGGATAGAAAGCTGGCTAGATCGTCGGGCTCAATGGGTAGTGATCAATGGCTCCATGTCTAGTTGGCAGCCGGTATCAAGCGGAGTGCCCCAAGGGTCGGTCCTGGGGCCGCTTTTGTTCAATATCTTCATTAATTATCTGGAGGATGGCGTGGACTGCACCCTCAGCAAGTTTGCAGATGACACTAAACTGGGAGGAGTGGTAGATACGCTGGAGGGTAGGGATAGGATACAGAGGGACCTAGACAAATTAGAGGATTGGGCCAAAAGAAATCTGAGTAGGTTCAACAAGGACAAGTGCAGAGTCCGGCACTTAGGACAGAAGAATCCCATCCACTGCTACAGACTAGAGACCGAATGGCTAGGCAGCAGTTCAGCAGAAAAGGACCTAGGGGTTACAGTGGATGAGAAGCTGGATATGAGTCAACAGTGTGCCCTTGTTGCCAAGAAGGCTAATGGCATTTTGGGCTGTATAAGTAGGGGCATTGCCAGCAGATCGAGGGACGTGATCATTCCCCTCTATTCGACATTGGTGAGGCCTCATCTGGAGTATTGTGTCCAGTTTTGGGCCCCACACTACAAGGAGGACATGGACAAACTGGAAAGAGTCCAGCGGAGGGCAACAAAAATGATTAGGTGGGATGGAGCACATGACTTATGAGGAGAGGCTGAGGGAACTGGGATTGTTTTGTCTGCAGAAGAGAAGAATGAGGGGGGATTTGATAGCTGCTTTCAACTACCTGAAAGGGGGTTCCAAAGAGGATGGATCTAGATCAGAGGTTCCCAAACTTATTTGGCCTACCGCCCCCTTTTCAGAAAAAAAATTACTCAGCGCCCCCCTTTTCAGAAAAAAATTACTCAGCGCCCCCCTAGAAATCTACCTTCCTTAAGCGTACAAACAGAAAGATGCAGTGACAAATTTGCGTTCTTTTATGTATCTATATTTCTACCTACGTCTTACAATATAGTAAAGAAAGATGTGTTATTAGAATATCGCCCACGACATCAGGTATACAGTGGTTTTTGCGTAAGACGGCAAAAGACAACCAAACTAAAATACTAATGAAACTAATAAACTGGGTTTTGTTCTTTGCTCAGCATTAGATATATGTATTTGATATTAAATTGTCAAATATCAAACTAAATTTATCAAGAAATAATTAATTTAAAAAATAATCAATATGCAATTAAAAATCAGTTATAGTTTTAATTTAGTTTGCCCTTATTTAAATAATTGTTCCTTATTAACACACGCCTTATTTACCAATTAACACAGATGATTCGATAGATATAAATAAATGTTAATAGTTAACAGTTTTTTTCAATTTCATTCCCGTTTTCGTTATTGTAATAAAAATATGACAAATATATTGACTGTACACTTCAAATAGTACTGTACCGACACAAGCCTACTACGATTTTATTATTAGTAAGCACTAGAGACACAGAAACGTACGGTAGATATGTAAGAAAATGTATAAAAATACTCACGTGTAAATTGCTGTTTTATTGAAACAACAATAATACAATTTGCTTTGTATGTGATCCATAATCCGTAAAGATCGAAGGTATCGAATTATGAATAAAAAATTTTAAATACTTATTGCACTATTGTTACCTGCTTTTTACACAATTCAGAAACAATCTAAATTAGATTTCATACGTCGCCTATTTATAGTATAGTATCGTATTGTAAACAAGTCATTACACGCACATATTCCTGCCGATGCATGCTGGACTTCCCGACAATGCGCGACATGCTCGCCTGCCAACACTTGCTTGTTAATTATAACCTGACCGGTTATAATTTATGAATTTATTTGGAAAATAAAGTAATCACTACAACTTTAACTCTATGTTACACAACAGATGAAACATGTACGAACGTTTTTTTCAAAATTTTCTTATATTCTCTTCTTTATTTATGCTTCCACCGCCCCCTTATTTTTATTCAATGCCCCCCAATTGCACCTGAGGCTACTACTGCCCCCCTGGATCGTTCCAGCGCCCCCCAGGGGGCAGTATCGCCCACTTTGGGAACCTCTGATCTAGATTGTTCTCAGTGGTAGCAGATGACAGAACGAGGAGTAATGGTCTCAAGTTGCAGTGGGGGAGGTTTAGTTGGATATTAGGAAAAACATTTTCACTAGGAGGGTGGTGAAGCACTGGAATGGATAACCTAGGAGGTGGTGGAATCTCCTTCCTTCGAGGTTTTTAAGGTCAGTCTTGACAAAGCCCTGGCTGGGATGATTTAGTTGGGGATTGGTCGTGCTTTGAGCAGGGGGTTGGACTAGATGACCTCCTGAGGTCCCTTCCAACCCTGATATTTTATGATCTGCACAGCAATGGAAACCCAGAGTTCACAACCATGCTGGTGCAGCCATACTGCCGTACGCAGACCCAAGTCAGGACTTCAGTGTTGGTGGGTGTGTACTGTCTTCAGGTTGCAAGTGCCAGCTGAAGCTGCTCTGGAGCTTTTTTCATCATGGGTTGTGGAAGAACTTGTCTGTCTGTTCTGCGAGAGTTGACCAGAATGGTTTTGTGTGGTTTTATAGCCCACAAACATATCCAGCTGAGCTATTTTGTGTCAGAGCACTCCCTGCAGCTAGAGTCAATATGGATCCCACCCTGGGGAAAGAAAATCTCTACCTAATGGTGTCAGTCCTATTTCAAGACATAGGTGGAGCATCTTCAAGATACCGGTGGACATTTTTGAACTGCCAAAGGAGGAGGGTGCTGACATGCTAGCTGTGAATAAGCTGATGCTGATCATGCTGGTTATTGCTTTACCTACAGATTCCCTCTGTGTAGACTGGTGCTTCTGAAGCAGGGTCACAAGTACAGACTGGTGGGATTACATATTCATGCGGGCGCAGTGGGTACAGAACTTTCTTATGAAGAAGCAGACATTCCTGCACATGTGGGCAGCCATGCTGATCCAGAAGCAGGTTGCTTTAAACATCTGGAAACTGGCCATCCCAGGCTGCTACACGTCCATGGCAAGCCAATTTGGAGTTGGCAAATCAACTGCTAGGATTGTTGTGGCAGAGGTTTGAGAGGCAATCAGGACTGTGATTTACCCAAAGGTGATGGGCATAAGAAACGTTCCTGAAATAATTGCTGATTTTCTGAGAATGGGCTTTCCAGTCCGCACCAGAGCCATTCCTGGGACTCACGTGCCTATAGTTTGCCCACCACAAGGACGACAAACTTTTTATCTTTTTCAGACTTGTTTTGTTTGTTTTTGTTATTAATGATCCCATCCATTTCAACAGAAAACCATAACCTCACAGCTCCAGATGGAATTATCTGTGGGGGAGAGACTTGTTACAACATCACATTAGCTTTGACACTGGGAACATGTGCTTTAGATATCTGCACAAGGTCCTATAATTAAAAGCAATGGTACATTTCCCTCAGTGCTATGTGCTCCTTGCTAATGAGAAGAAATATCCCTCACCATTCAAGCTGAGCCCAGTAAAGAGCCTTGAAATGGTAACTGGTCTCTGTATATCTGAGAGTCAGGAACAAATTTATTATACTAAAAAACATGCTAAGTTATAACTATTAAAAAGGCATGCACCAGAACCACAGAATTGGCACAAACAGGGAAAACATGGCTCCAGATTCCCATTTTGTGGCTCAGGACCATCTTTCATACATTATCTCTGTGTGTGCATGTGTGTGTGTACATTCACAGAAATCCTCATTAAACTAGTGCTAAGGTCTGAATTACAACATCCCCATGTGGATAGAAAAGTCTGCTGTGATTTTTAGCCCCTACCATTGCTATTTAGGTTCCATTACTTGTGCTTTGGGTTAGGGATAGTAGCCAGCCCATTCAAAAGGATAACAAGTGGCTGTCCTATTTGCAGGGTTTATTTTTCATTAGGATTTCTCTTCCCACACAATCTCACCTAAACAGATTGCAACCCTGTTTGATTTGGGGCAAGACTTTTGAGCCCATGATAGTAAAATGGGTTTAAAACTGATCAAAACAAATTCACCCACACTTACAATACATGCAGACAGCCATATTTTACAGATTAATAACCTGCATTTGAGAAACCAATCAACTCAGACACAGTGGTAGCATGGTCTGCATTTTCTGTGAGAATAAAAAAAAATTGAAACTCTTTCATACAGCTGCTCCTTTAATATATTACTCAGGTTTCCTACTCTCTGTAAGCTGGAAAAAACTCTTTTGGGCATGTTCCAAACACAGCGGGAATAACTTTACTACATCCCACCCAGCTTTATTACAAATCAGCCTTTAATCTTTGGGATTTTTTCAAAATTCTACACACTTTTCTTAATACATTTGAAATATTAATACTTTGCACTTTTATAATGCTTTCCATCTGAGGATCTCAAAATACTTTACAAACACTAATAAACTTTTTTACAAAATCCCTATGAGCTATTTTACTTCTCTTCCCATTTTACAAATGGGGAAACAAAGGCAGCGAGAAGTCATTTGCCTGTGGTCACACACCAGATCAGTAACAGACCTTGAAATATAATCCCTAACTAACTGTCCTGTGTTGGGACATTTGGTTCCCCAGGAACTCAGTTCGCAACTCCAGTCTCGTCACTCAGGTTCCTTATTTGCAAAGCTATGCTGAGTTAATCAGACTCAAGCATAGAGGTGGATATGGGGCTTACCATACATTCAATGTTACATAGCAAGCAGCTTCCTTTATTTATTTACATATTACACTACATATACATTGCATCACACTTGGTTGCTTTGTAGGAACCAATCCTCATATAGCACGCACTGTACATGCACGACTAACTTTACCTCATCTTATGTTCCAGGCTTACCTTATCCATTATCAATTTGTTTATTGTAAATGGTTCCCTGGGTGGTCCCCCTTATCTTAACTAGTACAGACATTCTGTTTACAGCCTGCTGATCCATTTACCTCCCTAATACTGTCTCCCAAGAAATGAGGCCTCACCCATTACTCATGTTAAGCCAGGCATGCATCCTGTGATAAAAAAAATATTCCTTCTCTGTAGGAGAAAAAAGGGAAATACCCTTCAGGATAAAAAGAGAAGGCCAAAAATTCCAGTAGAGCTTAAAGGGTTGGGTACCTAACTCCTTTGAAAATTCCAATTTAAGTGATCCATCCCCTGTTGCCCATTTCCAGCTTCTGGCAAACAGAGGCTAGAGACACCATCCCTGCCAATAGCCATTGATGGACATATTCTCCATGAATTTATATAGTTCTCTTTGGAACCCTGTTATAGTCTTGGCATTCACAACATCCTCTGGCAAGGAGTTCCACAGGTTGACTGTGCACTGTGTGAAAAAATACTTCCTTTTTGTTTGTTTTAAACCTGCTGCCTATTAATTTAATTTCTTCTTTCCTAGTTCTTGTGTTATGAGGAATAAATAACACGTCCTTATTTACTTTCTCCACACCAATCATGATTTTATAGACCTCTAGCATATCCCCCTTAGTCGTCTCTTTTCCAAGCTGAAAAGTCCAAGTCTTATTAATCTCTGCTCGTATGGCAGCCATTCCATACCCCTAATCATTTTTGTTGCCCTTTTCTGAACCTTTTCCAAGTCCAATGTATCTTTTTTGAGATGGGGCAACCACAGCTGCACACAGTATTCAAGATGTGGGCATTACATGGATTTATATAGAGGCAATATGATAATTTTCTATCCCTTTCTTAATGATTCCCAACATTCCCATTAATGCTTTACAATGATGGTTGGAGTACTGCACTGTGATATACCCATGCATGAAGACTTTAGCACTTAAGAAACGCCAACTAGGACAGAACACACTAATGCAGCTTCTCAGCAACACAGGTTATTGTGAACATCAAACCAGTCCTCCGCTCTCTACACTGGTTTCACATAGAATTTCTAATCAAGTTCAAAGTCCTGGTCCTTATTTTCAAAGCACTTCATGGCCTGGGTACAGGATATCTAAAAGACCATCTAAGGCTCTGGGATGAAGACCAGAGTCAACAGCTACACTCCTCTGTGACACAACTGAACTCCCTACAATAAAGGTAAAGCTTATCTATGAGAAAGACAATTTTCTCGGTGGCCAATCCAAGGCTGTGGCTAGAGCTCCCTCAAGACCTGTGGGCCATCAAAAACCTCAGCACCTTCCACTCCAAGTCCAAGGTGCATTTCTTTGACCTGGCCTTCTCTAACAAATACGTAGCAACATGTATATTTTTTAAAAAGCCCAAACCCTACCAAAAACAGACACTCCACTGCACTGCTCCCCATGGATAGAGGATGAAAGAACAAAACAGGTGACAGCTGTTAGTCACATACCTTAATGCAGTACTGGAAGGATTCAGATACTATGGTGATAAGTGCAATATGAAAACCCTAGAGAGAACAGAATACAATTTTCTATTCAAATCTTTTAGATCATGCTGAACAACAACTACTATCCTGTTGGATCAGAATCACAAGAATTCCTCGGCAGGAAAGAGGGGTGTGCAAAAGATTGCCTGAAAGAAAATGCAAAAATCTAAATGGCTCCTGTTTTCAAGTTCACTAAACTATAGCCTCTACACAACAGAAATAAAACTACAATGAACTGGCACTTCTTAACTAGAAAGTTTATTTGTATTAGATCTCTTAGGAAAATTCTTCTCAGACCCCTAAGTTCAGACTGTATCAAGAAGATCTTACTGTTTGTTTTTCCTGAAAATCTGAATCTGGAATAATCAGAATCTTACAAACATCTCACGATAAGGATTGATGGAGCAGAGCCAAGATATATGGATATGCATCTGTCTCACTGATCTGCAAGCAAGATCCCACAAAGAAAAGTAGAGAAAAGCTTCTAAATATAAAACTCTGGGGCTTACATTAATGCAATCCTCGGATAAGGATTTAATAAGAATTATGGAATGTTAATTAAATGCCATTTGATTAAATACATTATGATTTAACAATTATGGCATGTAGCAACTCATTATTAAAGCCAAATTGTTATGTTTGACTGTACTGCAGCAGCAACACTGTATTTAAAATGGAGATGAGCATTTTATCTCAACTGCATTCATGCATTGCTTTCTCATCAATTACTTTTTAAATATGCATAATGGAAGCTGGGCAAATACCACCTAAATGTTCTGCAAGCACCCACTTGATTTTAACCATGGATTTGCCACACTTGCACTCTGTTTTACATTTCTTTATGGGAACATTTAAAGGACTGAGTTTTGCTCACATGAATGTTTGTGTGAAGTGTTTCATTAACTACTTGAATTATGGTAGCCCTGAGTTCAGGACCCCATTTCACTAGGCCCTGCACACACAATAATTTGAGTCAATCCCTGCCCCAGAGAGTTTATAGTCTAAATAGACAAGACAAAGGATGGGAGGAGAAAGAGGCACAGAGAGGCAAAATGACTGGACTAAAGTTACACCGGAGGTCTCCTGACTCCCAGTGCAATACAATGCCCTCTCTGCTTTCATGGAGAATTTGCCGGCACTGAAAATGATGGTATCCTGCTTAACACAGCAGGGCAGGGCTCCCAATACCCCCTCATTAGCTTCCTGGATCAATGGCAATTAAATGAGCCAGACCAGGATATGACAGCACACTTGACAGCTAGGAAATACACAGGCATGCACAATTACTTTGTGTGAATGTTACAAGAGAAAACTAAATTTAAACTCTGAACCCTGGCAATAAATTTTACAGTACTATAATTTTTTCTAGGAATGATGCCTTCACAAGGCTCTGTGTGATCAACAAAGGAAGAGGTTTAAACATTTCTAATATTCTCTAATCCTTTGCAACTGCTACCTCTCCCTGACTCTAAAAGCACCAGTGGCTTCTCAGGCCTCCTTACTGGCTATAAAAGTCTTATGCTCATGCAAACAGGGAATAGGAACAAATATTTATTTGCTTTACAGTGCTCAGAGGCTCTTGTGAGGATCAAGGTTGCACTGGGCACTTTATATATGAATAGCAAGAGACTGCCACTGCCCCCAAAGTCCTTACCATCTTTGGCTCCAACATTAAATTTAGACAGAGGAGCGCTTGGTGCAATTTGGGATGATGGAGCGAAGCATTTTGCAAAGGCGAGTTTCAACTCCTCTGAGGCTGCTCCATCCCCCAGGGCAAGTTACAGCAACCTGAAGGTTGGCACTGGCAGGCAACATTTCCAGTTGGCTACAATGGCAGCTGGTGATTACCAGGGAATAAGGTCCTCTGGTCACACCTCATGCCAGCCACAGGGTGGAGGGCAGCATAGGTGCTGCTATATTAGTGGTGGATGACCAGTTAAACCAGTTTTGTGCCAGCAGAGCGGCACAAGGCTGCCCTAATGCAGAGGAGAATCTAGGCTTACATGTATGAACACCACCACCAATACAGATCAAATTTCATATATTACAGTATCATGCTGCTCACAAGAAATCCACTGAATTAAGAATTCTAGAAACACATTCACTGGGTTAATTTGAATAATAGATGAAGTGCAGGAGGAAATTGCGATCTGCTCCTCTATTTATTTCTAGACAGCTTAGCTGTAGGCAGTTTGATTAGAGGAGATTCCACTAGGTTCCTATGAAACTTCAGAGTTCTGAAATTCACATTGTAGACATGACATATACCTGTTATCTGCTTTAAAGACGATCAAGCCTTCAAAGAAAAGCAACAAAGTTGTATGCTGACTGTAACACAGAAATAAGAGGGCATAAAGAAAAGCAAATTTGTGGGCTCTGAAAGTACAGCAATCGGTTTTATATCTGTTAATGCCCATGAAGGAAGGGAAAACATTTAAAAAAAAAAAAACACCAAAAAAAACCCACTGTCCTAACCAAGCAGGCAAAAAGTTTTCCTGTTACTCTGGATTAATACTAAGTCCCACAAAAGGGAAAACTGATCACCAAAACATTTGAATTAGCAATTTGTTACACCATACTACCTGCTGAAAACTTTTAACTGTCTATATGCAGCTTTTCATCTACTCCAGAAAAAACAGAATTTGTAATTCACCACCAGAACAGCTCCAGTAGTGGTAGCAACAAAGGAAGATGTAGTATAGCCACAAGTCGGTGTTCTTACCACTTTATCATCCAACACTATTCAGAGTCTTTTTGTATTATTTGTCTGTCCTTACTGGTATTTGCATCTACATATGATAACAGTCATACTGGGTCAGACCAATGGTCCATCTAGCCCAGTGACAGGTGTCATACTTCAAAGGGAATGAACAGAACATGGCAATTATTGATTGATTCATGCCCTGTCAACCAGCCCCAGCTTCTGGCAATTAGAGGCTTAGGGATATCTAAAACATGAGGTTGCATCCTGATCATCTCGGCTAATAGCCATTGATGGACTTACCCTCCATGAACTCAGCCAATTCTTTTTTTAAATCCAGTTATACTTCTGGCCTTCACAACATCCCCTGGCAATGAGTTCCACAGGTTGACTGTGTTGTGTGAAATACTTTATTAGGTTTATTTTATATCTACAACCTATTAATTTTATTGGGTGACCCCTAGTTCTTGTGTTATATGAAGGGGTGAGTCACACTTTCTTATTCACTTTCTGCACACAATTAATGATTTTATAGACCTCTATCATATCCCCCCCTTAGTTGTCTCTCTTCCAAGCTGAACAGTCTCAGTCCTTTTAATCTCTCCTCATATGGAAGCTGTTCCATACCCTTAATCATTTTTGTTGCCCTTTTCTGTACCTTTTCCAATTCCAAAATGCATTTTTTGACATGGGGCGACCAGATCCGCATGCAGTATTCAAGGTCTAAGTGTACCATGGATTTATGTAGTGGCATTTATGATATTTTCTGTCTTATCTATCCTTTTCCTAATGGTTCCTAACATTGTTAGCTTTTTTGACTGCCACTGCACATTGAGCGGATGTTTTCACTTGCATCCATTGTGAATGTTTCCTCTACCCACAGTGACTCCAAGATTTCTTTAACGGGTAATTTAGACCCCATCATTTTGTATACATAGTTTGATTATGTTTAACATTGTGCATTACTTTGCATTTATCCACACTGAATTTTATTTGCCATTTTCCTGCCCAGTTACCCAGTTTTGTGAGATCCCTTTGTAACTGTTCAGTGCCCGTTTTGGACTTAATTATCTTGAGCAGCCTTCTGTCATCTGCAAATTTTGCCACCTCACTGTTTACCACTTTTTTCCAGATCATTTATGAATATGTTGAACAGCACTGGTCCAAGTACAGATCCCTGGACCTCGCTATTTATCTCTCTCCATTGTGAAAAGTGACCCCTTGTTCACTAACTTTTAGCCAGTTACTGATCCTTGAGAGGACCCTCCCTCTTATCCCATGACTGCCTACTTTGTTTAAGAGCCTTTGGTGAGGGACCTTGTCAAAGGCTTTCAAAAAGTCCAAGTACACTATATCAACTGAATCATCCTTGTCCACAGGTTTTTTGACCCCCTCAAAGAATTTGAATAGATTAAAGGGAAATCATGCCTCACCACGAAAGCCTTGTTTACTCTTTACCAACAAAACATGTTCCTCTGTGTGTCTGCTAATTCTGTTCATTACATAGTTTCAGCTAGTTTGCCTGATACTGAAGTTAGGCTTATTGGCTCATAAGAGCCACAGGATCACCAGTGGAGCCTTTTTAAACATCAGTGTTACGGTAGCTATCCTCCATTCTTTTGGTACAGGGACTGATTTAAGCAATAGGTCACATATCGCAGTTAGCAGTTCTGCAATTTCATATTTGAGTTCCTTCAGATATCTTGGGTGAATACCTTCATATCCTGGTGACTTCTGATAGTCTCTTCCCAATTTAGCTTAATCAGCAATTTTCACAAATACCATTTTAACAACCATTTGCTGAGGATATCAAATTTACAGGTGTTGCAAATACTAGAAGACAGACTAACAAAAAGGCAGTAGGAGAGGGGTAGCAGTGCTTAGAGAGAGGGACACAGCAGCAAAGGCAGTAGCGTGATGGAAAGGGGCCCACAGTAATTTCATACAGCAAACGGAAAAGCTACCCCATACATACACACACTTGCTGTGTCTACATTAAGGAAATTATCCATTGCTGAGAGCAGGTGTCAGTGAGAGGTACATATGAATCCGTTTGAACACTGATTAACTATAAGTGTAGACCAGGACAAACTGTGTTCTAGATCATTTCACAAGTAGTAGTTAAATCATGCTCAGAGCACCAATGTCAGTAAAGGGTAGTTTTTCTAACGTGGAGAAGGCTAATAACATTGTCTTTTTCAAGACATCCTCCTTTTTCTCCTATGTCAACTCCCACACTAGATACAGTTTTGGCAATTTTGGCAGCTGCGGGACTTAGAGTCCAAGCTTTGGAGTGCAATTTTCTTTCAGCAGTGGTATCTTGATTGGCTTTCTAACAAAGAAAAAAATATATAGCCACAGTAATGGGTCTCAAACGTTAAAAGGGTCATGCTCCCATTTTTAAAGAGACATAGAAAAAATGTCATTGTTAAGAGCAGATCAGGGGAAATGGACCAGAAAACAATAAGAACCTTTAAAGTCTGAGTACATCTAGAAGGACTGGAATTGAGACACATGGGAAATGCCAGTTCTCTGTCTAAGTTTTTGAAGATTCACAGATCCCTAAACATATTTTAAAAACGTTGCCTTTTTAAAGCAGATAAACCATTAAGATAACAAAAGGCTTTAGCAATTTAAAAGTAATTTAATCTGCAGGAAGCAAGTAACATTTTTATAAAGTAAATATAGACCCAGAAATATTTATTGGAGACATTTATAAAGTAAGGTTCTTTAAACAGGCTGTTCGCAAAGAAGCACAGCCTATATTCAAAGAACTGTGTGGACCCAGGGACACTCGCTCTCCTAGTCCAACTCACGTTCATGAAGTTTAATGCTACACATATTTTCCAAGTAAGTTGCGGGACGTCAAAGTGGAGAGCAGTTTATCACCTCCTTTGAACTTGAATGCAAAACATCATAGTACTGACAGGGAAACAACAATATGATTTATGAGACACCAGACGATCAGTTCTCTTACATGATGAACGCAGGAACAAGCTCAGATGGAAGAACAGAATTCCTTTAATTAGAATTTTGTTTCAATTATATGGCACTTTCAGGTTGTACTCATGTGCAGTGATTTTCAGATTCTCTTCCAGCAGTTGGGACCAACCTGTGGCCCTGGAGCCACGAGGGGTCTTGAAGGTGACTTCGTTAAGAAAATGTATATTTGGTTATGAATTGAAAATGTGCTCCCTAAGCCTCACCGTGGAAGGGAAATTAAGTGCTTGAATCAGTCCTATTGATAAAGAGAGGAGGTAGGGTGTATGACCTCCCCAACTGCCCTCTGCTGCTTCCCCTATCGCCCCAGGAGCAGCCATGGCATGAACTGGGAGCAATCTGAGCAACTGTTGTCCATTCCTTGATTCCTTGTCAGATTATGAATAGGAGATCAGCTGACTCTGTGTTAAATCTCCTTATTTTTAAGCCAGTCTCATGATTTTGGTGGGCCTGACTCACAGTTTTCAAATGTTTGGTGTGACAATCAGGGTCCAGACAGCCCCTGGAGAAAACAGGGGGCCCAATCCCCAAAGAACAAACAATTGAATCAGCCAGTTGTATACAATGTTATTGTGTATAAATAGATGACCAGTAAAGTTTTTTATGAATGCACATAATGTTCTGAATCTGATGGCCATTGGGAGGTGTGTGTGCACGGTAGGGCTATGAATGTATGCATGTTGTAACCAGGGTGCTACTCCAGCATCACCTCACAGTGATGTGGGGAAGCAATCAGGCATGGACTAGTGGTTCACATGAAGCGCCTAGCTTTGTACAACCTGGGAAAGACAATGGGTGGACCATTAAAGTTAATGGAAACTAAAAAGGAAACCCCACTCTTGGAACACTCAGGAAGGAGGGAGTTTCCTTGCACCATGTAACCATGAATGATCATAGCCTGAAAGAAAGAAAAAACGTCTGCCCATCTTGTTAAAAGGGAAGGGGTTTGAAGTAAAGGTGATCCCAGAAACGCAGGGCCAGCATGTAAGCAGGGTGCTGTCCATGAAACTCCAGCTCTCCCCTATGACAGAGAGCACACAGGGAAACTGTTCAGAGGCAACAGGTAACTTGTATTAGAGACGAGAATTTAGCGAATATAGAAGCGTAAAGCTTGAGGTGACATCTGTGTGTTCTTTTTTCCATGTAACTTGTATGCATTTGTTTTGTCTTACTATTTCATCTTTGAAACTGTGATTTTTCTATTAAACACACTTTTAGATTATTTTTACCCTATGCAGGTCTCTGTTGTGCCAACTAGGTAGAGCGTGCAATCCCAAGTGGACTGATAACTGGGGGAAGGTTTCACTCCTTCAGGGGTGAACAACAATAAGGGAAAAGTCTGGTAGTTAACACCACAGGGTGGGGTGGGGGATGGATTTGGGTGAATTCAGGACAAGATGGGCTATTGGGGTAACCCTGCAAGGAGAAACTAGGCCGTTGGAAGCCAGTATGAAACCTTTGCGCTTGTAGGCTGGCTACTGGTGTCAGAGCTCTGAGTCACAGCAATGTAGCATTAAGGCATACAGTTACAAGGCAGGTAGTGACAGAACCCCTTACTGGTCTGGGCAGTCGCCAAAATGTCACACTTCAGGTTGGCAACACTGATGATTCTAGCACCCAGGGGATGCTCTAAATAGCATCCAAGCAATGCTATATATCACCAGTGGATAGTTAGTAGGATACTGATGCCCTCCTCTCCCCAATGGACTCCTCTTCACCTCCTGAGCCGAGGGCTCTGGGGAAGAAGACAAGGGAGCAAGCTATGCTGTCTCTGCACCTGCTGGGGACTCCCCCATTACCAAGGAATCACTAGCAAAGAGTTTAGAGGTTGTTTTCATTCCCTTTGTGTCACTCAGGGCAGAGAAACTGCCAGAAAGTATCAATTGTGACCTCAATCTTTTTGAAACAGTGCATTTGTACCTCAGCCTAGAAAGGCCGAACACTGCTTAACTAGAGGGTAGGTAAGTGTTCTCTACCCTTCCACATCACTTAAATCAGAGTAAAATGTTTTTTTAAGAAATCAGGAACTAATGTATCAAGAAAACAAAGTCAATGCAAAAGCACCTGTGTGTGTGTTTATATATATAAATTTAAAATACTCTAAGAATTGTCCACTCCATGTGAAATGAAAAAACAATAATATATCAGAAGCATAAGATTAAACTAAACACTATAAAAACCAGAGTAAAACCTAAGCTAAGATCCAATTACTGAACACAGAGGGCTTAATTCTACTCTACTTTACACTGGTGCAAGCCCGGAGTAATTCCACTGTGTCGAAATCAGACATATCCATAGAATACTTCAAACTTTAACTGTCTTTGTTTTAAAAATCATTGCTTGCTACAACAAATAATTCTTGTACTGATACCTCCAACTCCCCTGTGTGCATGTCACAGATGTTATTACCACCATTTAACAACGGGCTGCAACATAAACAGTAAAGCATTTGGAAAAATAAGACGACACTATTTCTGAAAAATAAAATAAAAAACCTAGCAAGTCTGTAAACTGTTTGCATTTGGTTACCGCTAAAGCCTCAAAATGCATGTGCACTGATAACTGTCCTAGCTTAGTTAGTTCTGTCCTAGCTTCCCTCTGTCCACCTCTCTTGTTAATAGTTCTTTGTTTTCTCATTTTTCAAGAAAAAACAACTGTTCAGGGGATAGGAGATTCATCACTCTGCTACATTCATTATAATTTTAATTATTGGTTTAGCACAGAATGGAAAATACTCAAAATATAAAATCTTTCCCCAGCTAAAGAAGCCTTTTTTAAATCTCAAGTACCCAAGGTTAATGCTCGCAGTACTAGGTCAACAGGCTTGTTTCTTGACGATAGTATCAAAATTAGAGTTAAAAGCCACAATGTCAAAAAGCTAAGATTTACTGCACAGAAGAATAGGCAAAAGGAAGAAAACAGAAGCATTTGTTCGAGGTCTCAGGCCATTGAGCATGTGGTGCACAAGCTCATGGAACTGGGGTTTGTGTGACACTGTAGTTAAAAGATAGGAATTACTGTGCTGTACTGCACTATACCAGGTGTTATATGCAGTGAAGTAAAAATTTGGGCAACTCCATATTCTACTTTACTCAAGAGTCCCCATATGGTTGCTAATAGACAGTGACTGCACAGCCCACAAACCACAGTGGCTGCAATAGTTACTCACGTGTCGCACAACAACACTTGACCACACCCAGCCCTTCGGCAGAGGCTGCATGAGGTAGTTACAATACCAGTGCTAAGTAAACCAGATTATCCACCATATAGCCACACACATTTCCCTTATGAAAGACAGCACACTGGGGCAACTGGCATCATTGACTGTGGCTGTCTAATAAATATATGCATGCCTATGGTCAGTGGTGTGTCCCAGAGAGCAGCACTCCTTACCTAGCACATTGTGGTCATTACCCCAATTGTGCCAGGTAAAGAAGATAATTAACTGCTGGTTAACATCTCTCTACTGCTCCTCCTTCAAAAGGATTCTTGACAGGGGACCCTAGAGCCTACAGCTATCCGAACTGGAGTAACTTCTTGGGCTGCCAGAAACACATGCATAATCCTTAGGTTAGATAGTGAATGTGTCTAGTGCCTCCTTTCCCATAACATGAAAACTCTAAACAAATTATCACACAAAAGTGCAGTGATTTTAATATCTCAGTGCAGTTTGCAGTTAGCTTGTTGATTTCACTAACTCAGAAGATCAGGAAATTAAATACAGTGAATGGATAATTCAGGTGACCACTAAACATTTATTGCTTTGCCATCTTAAAATACTGAAGAGTAATTAAATCTAAATCTTTGAAGTAGAAAGCAAGGAAGCCAATTCTCTGCAGGAATCAGAAGAAAACTCCCTCCTCCCCCCCTCACTGATACATAATTTCATAAGTTTATGGAGGGTTTCACAGTTCCCTCTGAAGCAGAGATATTGGCCTCTGTTGGAGGCAAGATACTAGAGTAGACAAATTATTGCTCTGATCCACTATGGCAAATTCTATGTTACCAGATACCCAAGATGAGCTTTCCTTGTATTAAACTGTCACTTCATTTTTTGTTAGAAATGTTTTTATTTGAAACATTATCTGCTTGCATTTCTTATTCCAAAAATGTATCAGGATTCATTACATGTTTTGCTGATATGTCATTAGAAGTTGTATAGAGAGTAGACAATAGACACTTTCAGAAAAAATGTCTCATTTTATTTTACATGGCGCAGGTAGTGCTATCTACAGTTAAGATCAATCCACCACTTTCCATTAAAAGAGCTTGTTTTCTACTTGCTTAACAACTTTGTCAAACTTGAACCACCCAGCCTGAAATTTCCAATGCTTGGTATCTAGCTCATGCTAATTTTTTTTTATATATATATATAATGCCAGCAAAAACAGTACAACTGTTTCCCAGAACAAGGTTAGGGGGAAATGTTTAGCCCATGTTAAAAAAAAAAATCTTACAAAAATTTTGTTGAGAAGCTGCTCATACAACCTTAATTCAGCCCCCTTTGTGTGTATGCATTATGATAGTTTTAAGTTACATGATCACAGATTTTTTTTTTTTCCACAAGACCCCTGCCTCAATCAGTGCACATGATGAATAAGGGTTGTGCAGTGAGGAAGGTAATTGTCTGTAGGATCCCTGTTATTTGTTGCAGAAGTTGGAAGGGATGCAGCGAATGAAGCCGTGAATTACAGTCAGAGAAAGGATGGTCTCGTGGTTAAGGCAGTTGAATGTTACCCTGGAGAACTGGATTCTATCCCTGCCTCTGCCACACAGTTGTTATGTGATGCTAAACAAGTCACTTAAAAATCAAACTTTCCACAGCTGGTCACTAATTGCGTGTTCCTCAGTTTTGGAGTGCTTGACTTGAGATCCTAGAGAGTCTGATGTGCAAAAGTGCTGAGCACTCACAGCTACAACTGGAATCAACTGGAGCTGTGCTTTGAACATATTAAGTGCTATATAATACTAGGTCCAAGGTGTCTCAAAAATCCACTCAAAATTAGTGGATACTTTTGACCTTAATCTCTCTGTGCCTCAGCTCCCCATCTTTAAAATGGAGATAATACCCCTCTCATCTCACAGGGGTATCATGAAGATAAATTCACTAATGTCTGTGAAGCACTCAGATTGGTAGCCATGAGCAACTTACAAAAGCCTAGGAGGATATTAATAATTGTGTCTTCAGAACAGGGTTTGAATTGTGTGTCGTAAACAAGGCCACACACTGAACAAGGAGAAAACAAAATATTGAATAGCTGCTCATTAGTTAAGCACCAGCTATCCTGTATACTGAAAGAGGCAGGGGTATTGTGGGAAAAAACAGTACGTGATTATGTCATTAGAGACGGTGTCAATATACATATGCATAAGAGGGCTGAATTAAGGTTGCACAGGCAACCTTAAAGTTGGCATCTCCTAACTTTGGAGTGCTTGACTGTGCAACCTTAATAATGCTCTTTTAATGTAGTTTTTTGTGGGATGGAGGAAAACGTTGGGTAATTTACACAATGCTTTCACTTGTCAACAATATCCGAATACACTTGCAATCAGGCACAAGACCAAGACATTCCAAGACAACAACAGGCCAAGTCAGTGATACAGACAAAACTAATAAAAAAGCTGCTTGCTAGACTAGGCTGCATGGCCTCAATAGTTCTAATACACAGTGATTCAGGCCCCACATCATTAATCATTGTGGGAAGGAGGGGAGAAATTATAGTATCTTTACAAAGAATCTTTATTGCACTGGCAGTAAAGCAGTTGCTTGATACTGCTCTGAACTCCCTATAAAATTACAAACACCGATAAAGCAAAGTGTTGATTTTGCCCAATCTGTGAACTCTTTTAGTGGGATTGTAAAACGCCAAGGACAGTTTGTCAGAAAGCAGATGGATTGGCACAAACACAGTGGATTGTTTAATGTTTTGTATTCCCTTTGTTAATTGGGTTCTTTAACCTAAGCAACAAGATTTATTAAAAGTCATCCCTCCAACGTCCCAGTACAATTATGTTCTCACAAATGGTAATTGGCTAGTCTTTCATGGCCTAGAAAAGATAACTTGAGGTATTGCTTTCCTAGACTACTAGATAAGTAGATATAGTATGCAGTAAACATCATCACGCCAATCTTCTTTTCAGCTTCTTGTTCTTTCCTTCACCCCCACAGGATCATTATTCTGGGCTATAACCTCTAAGACACATCAACAATCCAGGAATATATCAGCTACTGATTTGCCACTATTCCAGTTTAACCACAATGTATTAGAAAACAAGAAGACCGCCTTTGAAAGGATTAGGCTGGCAAATTACTGTCATGATAAAATCATCTGATTTGTTTCGTTTGAAATTAAAGCACCATTCAACATATCACTCAGAACTGTTTTGCTTTGTAAATGTTTTAACTTACAAGTATCAGAGAACAAACTGCTAACTATTCAGTTTGAAATCCCTCACACTTCTAAACCGAAATCTTGCACTGACACACACAAAAGAGGTAGTGGAAACAGAGTCCATCAGACTTTGGATAACAAGAAAACTTTTTTTTCTAAATCCATTCTTCTCTCTTCCTTTTTAGTGCCATTCCATCTACTGACTCTTTGCAAAACATCATTTGTTTTGTCTATTGTTCCTTCAAAATGAACGTCAACGCTGAAGTAATTTTCAGGATGATATTTTCAAATAGAGATGCTGAAACAGCAAGTGTTATTTTCCACAACAAAGCTTTTTGTGGTACACAAAAAAAATTGTGCAAACCGCTTGGTGTGTGCAAATGAAATTAAAGCAGAAACCTAGACACCCAAAATCTCAGAGGAAGAATATTGCTACCATAATTTTAGGGACTTACATTATGGCTTCTTTGAAAAAATTGTCCCTAAATGTACAGCAGATATATCATGCACCAGAAATTTTCCACACAAGCCTGTCATTATTCTAATTGCATTTCTATTCTGGTCATATTTGTTGTTTTCTTCATAACATCTAAGGCCTGAACCTTTCCATAAAGGGACAACAGAGCAAAGGACCAGATGCAAAATTTCACAGCCCAGAAAATGTTCATTTCAGTACGAAGTATTAATAAAACAAATATTTAAAAAAGGAGAGTCCTACCGGATCTTCAGTTTTATGGTTATTCAGCAAGTCAGACAAGAAATCGTCATGGAGGCTCTCTCTCCGAATCAATGTAAATTCACGCAGAAAAATAGCTCCTTGGTTTTGGTCTCCACAAACCTAGAAAGATAATATGACATTAAAAAAAGCAATGCCCCAACATTGCCATCAGGAATGTATCCAAGAAAGAAAAAGAGGAGACCTAGTGAACTAGCGTATTTGTTAATTGCCTTTTGTCTCTTAGATTACTAAATTAATTCCAGCTCTGACCAGAATGGCCATTAATGAAAATGGAGACCTGCATTTAAAAGAAATAAGTAGTTAATAGTTTACTCTGATGTCCAATGATACAAAAGCTTTGTTGATGGAACAAGCTGGAATTTTGTTTCTCAAAAAGTATGGCCTGCAGAGCAGTAGTTCACAGTTAAAACACTGGTGAGCTGGAGCTGGTTCACAGGAACCAGCTGTTGAATTTGGAAGCCCTTTTAGAACCGGTTGTCCCGTGTGGGACAACCGGTTCTAAAAGGGCTTTTAAATTTAACAACTAGTTAAGCTCTGGCAGCTCTCTGCCCCGCCCTCAGGCCCAGCTCACCTCTGCTCCGCCTCCTCCCCTGAACGCTCCACCCTGCTTCTCCTCTCCTTCCCCCCCGCCCCCCACTTCCCAAGAATTAGCTGTTCGTGCGGGAGGGCTGAGAAGCAAGCAGTGGCTTCGTGCAGGTGAGCGGGGGGGGTGGGGAGAAGAGAGCTGCCAGAGCTTTACCAGTTCTCAAATGTGTGTAAAATGAGGAACTAGATCAAGGCATGGTTTGGGAAAGCACTGTGTAAACTTCAAAACACAGCTTTACCAATGTACTTCAGTACCACCTCCAGACAGCGCGGTAAGGCAGTAGGGGAGTTCAGGGTGGGCGTGGATAGGGGTCGGGGTGGTCAGAGGGCAGGGAACAGGGGGGATTGAATGGGGGCAAGGGTCCCGGGGGGCAGTCAGGAAGGAGCAGTGGTTGGATGGGGCGGTGGGAGGCAATCAGGGGCAGGGGTTCCAGGGGCAGTCAGGGAACAGAGAGAAGGGGTGGTTGGCTGGGGCAGGGGTCCCGGGGGGCCATCAGGAATGAGAGGAGGGGTTGGATGGGACGGCAGGGGGCAGTCAGGGAACACGGAAGGGGGGTGGATGGGGCAGGAGTCCGGGGGGCGGGGGCGGCCCATGACCCCCTCGTGGGGTGAGGAGGAGGGAACCGGTTGTTAAGATTTTGGCAGCTCATCACTGATTTAAAATGCCATGTGGTGAAGTGATAACTTCTTAAAACATATTCTGAACTATACAGACAGAACTCCCAGAGACGTCCTAACCCATTGGGCCTATGTAAAGGTTGGGTGGTAAGAAGGGGAAATGTTTAGGTATGTGTAGAGATGGATGCTACTAAGGCCAAAATCATGTAGGTATACAAGTAAATGCATATGCACCTTAATGGGTAAGGAAAATAAAATACAGCACATGCATGGTTGATCATTTTAATTTAATTTCTGAATTACACCTCTACCTCGATATAACACTGTCCTCGGGAGCCAAAAAAATCTTACCGTGTTATAGGTGAAACTGCGTTATATCGAACTTGCTTTGATCTGCCCGAGTGTGTAGCCTCGGCCCCCCGGAGCACTGCTTTACTGCATTATATCAGAATTTGTGTTATATCAGGTCACCTTATATCGAGGTAGAGGTGTAGTTATTTCCAAGTCTAGCAAAGTTTGTAAGCTCTTTGAGGCAGAGACGGTCATTTCATTACATGCCAGAACAATGCCTTAGGTGCTACTGTAATGCTACTAATGATAATTAATTTCTCATTGTGTTCCTTGGTATTATCAGAGCCAAAAAGAATCCAAACAAATTTTTAAAAATTAGAACACATGTTTTAAATTCTCAAAACCAGTGATACTTATGGGTTTTTTCCTTCAAAGTTCTAACAAACAAAAAGCTTCCTTTGGGCTCAAACAAGGAATTCCACAGCAAAGAGAAATGTTTGAGGAAATTAGTAACAGAAAATAGGGAACTCATTATGAACTGGAATTCTAGTAACTTTTCCAATTTAATTTCTGTTGCAACATGTTTTGAACAAGGCTCAACTTGCTAAAGTACAGTCTTGCTAGATTTGTTTTTATCTAAATAGGTCCAGGTCTGTATGTAAATAAAGACATTTTGTTTTTATATTTTAGTAATTGGGACTACAGCCTATACATCTAATATAATCCTAATATATACATCCTTCAAGAGTCAACATTTATGATCAGATACTAACGCATGTTAACTGTTGATTTTGGAATCGCAACCACTTTGGGTATATATGGAATACCAAGTGCTATAGTAATGTATGATACCAGGGGTAATTGCTTGCAAGCTTGAGAAGAGCACATTACTTACAAATGGAGAAGCATTACTCACAAATTCCTTATTACACACCCGTCTACCAGCTATTTTGTAAACAAAAAAATCTAGTTCTGATCCCCTCCCCCGGCTTCTGCTGATACTATTTCTTGTATCCCTGCACCTGCAAAACTAGATGCCCTAATTACCATGAGTCTAGCTCTAGTTTTAAAAGGCTGTGCGGGAGAAGAGTGTGACGTTGCACTCCATATGTTTTACGGAAATATGTTTATGAGGGTAAATATGATGCAACTGGAATATGCTGTACGCAAAAGGTCTCTTGTAAGGTATCATAACAGGTTATAACCTACTGAATATATTCCTCCTATATGTATGCATGTATCATTCTTGTATCTGAAGCTAAAAATATGAAGTATAACTATGAGGTCCTATTGTAATTATGCAAAGTGTGGGCCATTAACGGTGGGTTAGAATGGCTCCCATTGACCCAGAAAATTGGTTGTAAATGGTTTATTTACCTACAAACCTTCCTGTGTATGTGTAGACCAACCCAGGAAGAATGGAGACTGGGGGTCTTACAGTGACATGTGACCATGTCACATGATGCTGGAATCCATCTCAATCCTTGTACTTTTCCATTGATAAGGTGGGGGTGGGGACAAGCACAGACAAAAGATTCCTGCCTTGTGCCAAAGCTATGAAAGGGGGTGGAACAGGAAAAAGGGGCCAGCCAGTCATGAGGAAACCCCTGCTTACTACCTGAGATGTCTGCTGGAACTAACAAGGACTGTACCAGGGAAAGGATGGGCCCAGACTAGGAAGGAGTCTAGTCTGTGAAAGAAGCTTATTGGAACATCTCTGAGGGTGAGATATTACCTGTAATCAGTTTCTTAATGTATTAGGCTTAGGCTTGCACGTTTTTGCTTTATTTTGTTTGGTGACTTACTTTGTTCTGTCTGTTATTACTTGAAACCACTTACATCCTACTTTTTATACTTAATAAAAACACTTATTTATTAATAATCCCAGAGTAAGAGATTAATAGCTGGGGGAGCAAACAGCTGTGCATCTCTCTCTCTATCAGTGATACAGAGGGTTCTGGAGTCCCAAGCTGGCAGGAAAGACAGGCTCAGAGGTAATTTCAGTACATCAGGTGACAGTCCCAAGGGGATCTCTATGACCGAACCCGTCACAAGGAGCATCTGGGAACACCATGAATATGACATGCAGTATGGCCAATGACAGGATGAAGACTATATTTATCACTCCTTGGGAGCTAGCTGGTATTGCAGCCTGAGAGGAGTGAGTCTTCCCTTCCAGCTGGGCAGTGAGAGCAAAGATGCTGCAAAGTCAGTATGACTATAATGGGGTGGTTGGAAGGAGAAGAGCTAATAAGGAAAGAGGGGAGGAATTAGGAAATAATACAAAAAGGGCAATGGATGGAAAAACCTGGTGTGGCTGCACAGAACGACCTGAATTATATGCTTATACTGCTTCGGAAAGCAGATAGCCCCTTCTGGGTACATGTCAGACTTGGTAAAGGGCACCTTACTCATTTGAGCTACTCAGCTATAAAAGTAAAAAAAAAAAAAGTTTCTATGAAAAGAATGTGGTTTTATGATGTGAGGTTTAATTTATATCCAGCCTGATACTGTAGTGAACATTGAGTAACACACTCATGTATGGTTGTGTCATAGCAATGATGGATCCATTAAATATACAAGTTTTTGCGACCAAAAATTACCACTAAAATACATTTTCCATTAAAAAAAAGATTATGGATTATAGATTTTATTACTACAAAACCTTCCCAAAGTAGCAACTCATTAATCCGAATGGTTCATCCCATGGTGGCAGCTGTGATTCAGCAATAAAAAGTAAGTGACTTTGACAATAGAAATTGTAGGATTTGGGGGTTTTTTTTGTTTGTTTGTTTTAAAGCGCCCTTCTCTACCTGTGATTTAATCACTTAAGGTAAGTGAGGCTAAGAATATAACTAAGGTCAATTAATTATTCAGGTGAAGTTTTGGGAAGCTGCATACAGGAGCTGATAAGCTCAGGGGTAACACTTCACTAAATTTGTGTGTGTGTGTGTGGCCCACATGACATGTTCAGATTCTGCAGAAACTACGTTTTCATTTTAAAAGCAGTGAGTTACAAAGGAAATCTTCCAAATAGGAACCAAGTACAAACCAACCCGTGGTCATCTTCCAGACCCTGCAGACAACCTGAAATAAAGGCTCTGGAAGCTCCCAACTGCCCCAGTCTTCATTAATATCATTGTGTTGTTAACTGTGAAGCTTAGCAATACCACTTGACATTTTAGCAAATGGGATGAAAAGGGTGTGTGTGTGTGGGGGGGGGGGAGACAGGGTCGGCTCTAGCTTTTTTGTCGCCCCAAGCATGGCAGGCAGGCTGCCTTCGGCAGCATGCCTGCGGGAGGTCCGCCAGTCTCGCGGCTTCGGCGTACCTGCCGCCGAATTCCCGCCAAATCTGCAGGACCGGCGGACCTCCCACAGGCATGCCACTGAAGGCTGCCTGACTGCCGCCCTCGCAGGGACCGGCGGAGCACCCCCCGCGGATTGCCTCCCCAGGCATGCGGTTGGAGCACTGGTGCCTGGAGCCGCCGCTGGGGGTGGGAGTCTGAAGCTGCTATAGGGAAGGAGATGCTGAAGGAATTAAGGAGAAAGGAGACAATGATAAGGCCTTGCAAACAACTTTGAAAGCAACATTTGATGAAGGTGAATATGAAAGGAGGAAACAAACAGCACAATTGTTGCTCACTATAAGGAAGGAGATCAGAGCATCATTTCATGCGTGTTTTAGGGCTCTCATTGGTGCTATTAAATGATAAAGGTGCTCTTCCATTCCTTAAGGTTGCTCAATACTCTGTACAGTGCTTTGCAGTACAGTATGTTAGGGTGCTATAAAAAAACAGAAAGTATTGTTTTATTAGATGGGAATGGGATAACATTAATTGTGTAAAAATCAAAACAAGGCTTATTTGGCTCATTTCCCATCTCCTTCAGATCCGTGTAAACCATGAGTAACTATTACACCTAATGGTGTAAACTCAATGCAGATGAGAGCTCTGATCAGCCTACAGAACAAATACAGAACAGCAAGAGAAATGTGTTAACACTAAGTAGAAGGGAAAAGATACAACTTCTACTTTTGTTGAATAGTGCCTCCCTCTACAAGCAGTCTCATTGACTTCACTGGGACTAGTCATGGAGTAAGATACTAATCACCCTGAGTAAGGATGGCACAATCTGGCCTATATCAAATATAAGTATAATATCATAGGACTAGATTTTTATATCTTTATTTATATTTATATCTTTTGTGACAAAGTTCCTCCTCTATCTTGATGGGTCCTGAGCTTATTGGCAGATTTTCTTGCCTCAGAGATTCACCATGTGGGTTGGGGAACAGTCCAGAGACCTTCCCCTCTGGAAGAACCCACAGTCCAGGTCAATTGGGAGGTTTTGGGGGAACCCGGGCCTGCCCTCTACTCCAGGTTCCAGCCCAGGGCCCTGTGGACTGCAGCTGTCTATAGCGCCTCCTGTAACAGCTGCATGACAGCTACAACTCCCTGGGCTACTTCCCCATGGCCTACTCCAAACACCTTCCTTATTCTTACCACAGGACCTTCCTCCTAGGGTTTGATAACACTTGTGTTCCTCAGTCCTCCAGCAGCACACCCTCTCAGCTCCTTTCACCTCTTGCTCCCAGCTCCTCACACTCACACCACAAACTGAAGTGAGCTTCTTTTAAAACCCAGGTGTCCTGATTAGCCTGCCTTAATTGATTCTAGCAGCTTCTTCTTAATTGGCTCCAGGTGTCCTAATTAGCCTGCCTGCCTTAACTGGTTCTAGCAGGTTACTGATTACTCTAGTGCAGCCCCTGCTCTGGTCACTCAGGGAACAGAAAACTACTCATCCAGTGACCAATATATTTGCCCTCTACCCAGACTCCTGTACCCCACTGGTCTGGGTCTGTCACACTTTAATCATGCATGTAGCCCCACTGATTCCAGTAGGGCTACTCACAAAGTATGAGTAGATGAATGTGGTCCAAAATATATATACCGTATTTCGAACACCTTTTTACACCTGTCAAGAGAAGGTTAAATATAACACCTGTTCGGTCCAGAGAACTCAAACTATTTAAAGTCTATTTAAAAATCAAACAGGAAACTCATTACTGTCAGAATTCTGGGTACAAAGTGTGCAATGCTTGTATTATAAAAAGCCCCCATGGAAGAAATGTCTCAGTCTTTATGTGCCTGCCTTCTCCTATGTGAAAGAGTGCTATCTTCTTCCTCTTCTATGAGCACTAAGTGAAAGTCCCACTGCAACTCTTGACTCTACACAGCAATTACTTAAACAGGAAAAGGCACCCTGGAGCAGTCACAAGTGTGTCCACATACCTGCTGGCTGCCAAAGGCACTTGTTGATTAGCACTGCTATGTTGCCTCAAAGGAGGATTTAACAAAAACTCCCTAGGGGAGTGTTGAAATAAGATGAAAATTATTACTGCATTTAATCTCTGACAATTTTGGACCCTGGTTTTGATATGAGCTCTTCATTTTTGTTCTTGACTAGACCTGGATTCAAAATCTGAATCCAGATCTGAATTTTGCAAGTTGACCTCATCTTTATAATGGGACAAATCAAAATTGCTGAATCCAAACACTTCTTAAACGTAGAAGGGGGGCTGCAGTTTTGGGGCCTGAGTCTGTCACTCTTAATCACATTGGGCAACATTGGGTTGATAGCCAGCAGGCTATGCACTGTGAAGCCCTATTTTGAATGTTGCCTATTGGGAAGTACCTTACTTGTACAGTCCCACTGTCATCAGTGCAGTTAAGGTTGGCAGAATCAAGCCCCCAAGATGCTAAGTTTACACAACTCTTCCTGGATACTAAAGCGATATTAGGAGCGTTCAAGGTCAACTATCTAGATACCCAAAGGAGGCGGCTTTGCTATGTGTAAATCATCTTTTCAGATTAAACTGAGCGAAGCCTGAGAATGTTTCCCCAATGGTAAACTGAAAGACCAGGTATGACCAAAATACAAAAATCTGTCTCTGGTGTAGAGGTAGCATGAATGCTATTGGAACACTAAATCTGTCCTACCTCCTGACTCTCTGGCAGCCACTAGTTGCTGCTCTGAGGTACAGGACGCCTATCAACCTTGCCCTTCCCCCCTCCTTTAACATCAAGATCTCCCACACACAATCCAGTGGCATGGCAGCAGCAGCAGCTGTCCAAAAGCTGCAGATGGAGAGGAGTAGGGGCCGTGTGATAGCAATGAGCTTTCCTAGCTGTCACAAAGCAGTGAGCTTTAATGGGATACCGATCCATTTCAATTCTCTACGATCATAAAACAAAGACACATGGCTAAACAACCAGCTGAGACAGGACTAAACCTTGAAAACTGCACTACTGTTACAAATAGGGAAGGATCAACAGGAGAACCCTTTTATTCCTGGGGTTGTATAAGGACAAACCAGGTGGTAGGTGGCAGCAAAAACAAATTACTGGTAATTTACCTTTTAGAGAATTAACCAACTCTTTTCTTACAACCAGTTTTTAGACAGAGAATACTAGATGTGACAGAGAAACAATATGAAGAGTGAAAAGAAAAATTCAGTTTCCAAAATGCTTCCAATGTTCATACTCTAAGGCAGTGTTTCCCAAACTTGGGTCACCGCTTGTATAGGGAAAGCCCCTGGCGGGCCAGGCCCTGCAAGTCCGGCTGATCGCAGCTCCCACTGGCTGCGGTTCACTGCTCCAGGCCAATGGGAACTGCTGGAAGCAGCGGCCAGTAAGTCCCTCGGCCCGCGCTGCTTCAGGCAGCTCCCATTGGCCTGGAGCCGCGATCGGTCAGACCTGTGGACACGGTAGGTAAACAAACCGGCCCGACCCGCCAGGGGCTTTCCCTACACAAGCAGCATCCCAAGTTTGGGAAACACTACTCTAAGGCATTGGTAATATCACATTATGATTAGCATCTTGGTAGTGTTACTTTGATAAGAAATAAGAAACAAAACTTGGAGAATTACATGCCACTAATTTTTCCATTTAAAAAGGCAGCACAAGCTCGGAACAACTAAAAGTTACTGGGTTTGATTCAACTCACATTTTGACTGGGGTAATACTAATGTAACTCCATTGATTTATTCCCCTCTCCATTCCATCACTTAACACGCTACATGCTGCTGGGTGTACCTATTTGGAGTTGAATGCCTTGGGAGCAGACAGAAGAAACTTGGGGTGATGGCTTACTGCTTGTACACATAAGATGCCCTTGTAGCCAGGAAAACTAGGAGTCACAACAGGAGCAGGAAGGGTAACAGACTTTTAAGGAGCCACCTGTCTCTACACTTACAGATTACCAAATCACTCTTCCAGAGGGCTAACTCTGGAGTCTCACTGCTTTCTTCATCTACAAATGTTCCTTTCACCCACTCCATAATTCCCCCACTCCCAGAACTACTCTGGCACCACCAAAACTGGGAAATTCTTAAGAACATAAGAACACACATACTGGGTCAGACAAATGGCCCATCTAGCACAGTGTCTTGTTGTTTCACAGCAGCTGGTGCCAGATGCTTCAGAGTGAATGAACAGAACAGGGCAATTATTGGAGTGATCTATCCCGTCATCCAGTCCCAGCTTCTGGCAGTCAGAGGCTACGGACACCCAGAGCATGGGGTTGAGTCTCTGACCACCTTGGCCATCGATGGACTTATCCTTGAACTTATCTAATTCTTTTTGAATCCAGTTATAATTTTGGCCTTCACAACATCCCCTAGCAAGGAGTTCCACAGGTTGACTGTGCACTGGGAGAAGTACTTCCTTTTGTTCCTTTTAAAGGTTCTAGCTATTAATTTCATCGGGTGACCCCTGGTTCTTGTGTTATGTGAAAGTGTAAATAACATTCCCTACTCACTTTTTCCACTCCATTCATGATTTTATAGACATATCATATCCCCTCAGTTGTCTCTTTTCTAAGATAAACAGTAGCAGTTGTCTTAATCTCTCTTCATATGGAAGCTGCTCCATACACCCAATCATTTTTGTTGCCCTTCTCTGTCCTTTTTTCAATTCTAATACCTCTTTTCTGAGATGCGTCAACCAGAACTGCACACAGCATTGAAGGTGTGGGTATACCATGGATTTATATAGTGGCATTATATTTTCTATTTTATTACTTATCCCTTTCCTAATGATTCCTAACATTCTTTTAGCTTTTTTCCCCCCCACTACTGCTGCACACTGAGCGGATGTTTTCGGGGAACTAACTATGGCCTTGGCTACACTGGCGCTGTACACTGCAACTTGTTGCGCTCAGGGGTGTGAAAAAACACCCCCCTGAGCGCAGCAAGTACAGCACTGTAAAGCGCCAGTGTAATCAGAGCCTGCAGCGCTGCACGCTCGCTCGCAGCGCTGCACGCTCGCTCGCAGCGCTGCAAGCTACTCCCCTCGGAGAGGTGGAGTACATACAGCGCTGCGAGAGCTCTCTCGCAGCGCTGGCGGCGCAACTACACTCGCGCTTCACAGCAGTGCCACACCGCTGTGAAGTCCCGAGTGTAGCCAAGGCCTATGACAACTCCAAGATCTCTTTCTTGAGTGGTGACAGCTAATTTAGACTCAATCATAGTTAGGATTATGTTTTCCCATGTTCATTACTTTACATTTATTAACATTGAATTTAATCTACCATTTTGTTGTCCAGTCACCCAGTTTTCATAGATCCTTTTGTAATTGTTCACAGTTCACTTTTGACTTAACCATCTTGAGTATTTTAGTATCATCTGCAAAATTTGCCACCTCACTGTTTACTCCCTTTTCCAGATCAAGTATGAACCCTAGTGCAGATCCTCAGGGGACCCTGCTAGTTACCACATTCCACTGTGTTCTAGTCTAAGTATTGGCTGCATTCCCTCTACTTACTGCCCCAAACTGGTTTTGAAGAGGAGTTTGTGTTCACATGGATCACAATGAGGGAGATTATCAAAGCACAAATGGGAGTTATGTGCTCAACTTTCACTGATTTTCAGTGGGAGCTGGGTGCCTCACTGCTTTCAGCCTTTGAAAATCTCCCTTTAATTTTGATACTGTTGCATCTGAGCTTGAAAAACTAGTTTTAGAAATGGGAGAAATTGCGGTTTCATCAAAATCAATCCTAAAATGGCATTTCTAGATATTGCAACGTGTTCTTCAGGGAACTGAAGATAAAAGTACATACCTTGAAGAGGGGAGGGGGACAAAAACCACCCCCCTTCACCTAAACTCCTACCCAGTTGCAGTACAGAAAATATTTTTAACAGTGGAAAACAAAATTGGGGGGGGGCTGTATATCAACAATTTGGTTTTCTGTCTCTGACCTTTTCAAACCATTGTATTGTGATTATGATGTTTCTGAACCAGCAACTTGTCTTTTTGGAAACTAGCTACTGTGTGTGGTGCTTTTGTAGATTTACTTCTGTGAATGAAAAGGAGACTTGTTATTTAGCTTGTCTGGAGATACTCACAAATGTCACAAAATACAAATACAAATAGCAATATATTTCCCCAGGGAATGTTTTATTCAGCTGGGAAGCATTCCCACCAGAAAATCTTTCAGCTGGGCTTGAAATATATTTAATCTTTTTTCCCCCTTTCTTCCACAGAGAAGATTTAATTCATGATTCTCTTAAAGGTAATGCCCTGACTTCTTTTAAAAGTTCTGTGATGGAAAAGTGGCTTTGTGCTAATTATTTTCAGTTCTTAAAGAACCACAATAGAAGAGTCTGGTTAATGTATTCATTGGAGGAATTATTTAAGCTCCATCAGTCTCTCATTATAAGTGAACAAAAGAAACAAAGTGATTTGCACTCGAGAATTACAGCATGAAGTGTCCCTCAAACAAAACCACCGACAACTAACATCTTAGAGAGACATTAGCAATGATGGGGATAAATTTGTAAAGCATCCACATGCCTACACTTGACCCACAGTGTTCCGACAAGGGAGAAAGCCAATATGGCCCCATCAAATGGAGTGGCAAAAATGCAGAATGTACAAAACACATCAGTCGTACTGCTGCCGAGCAACCTTTGCTGAAAAAAAAAAAAAAAAAAAAAAAAAATGAGGCCCAGACTGTGGGAATGAAAGATGAACTAACATAGAAGCAAACAAATCAATGCTACACAACTACTTTTAAATCCTGTTGATTAAAGCCTTCTTCCTAGCAGTTAACAAATCATCACAGAACATGCAGCTGCAAAAAGGTACTGTACTAGTCTGCTGAGATTCTGCTTAACAGTACCACCTATTTTTTAAATTTACTGGTACTCCGTAGACAATATTTATATTTCTTTAAAGCCCAGTTTAATAAAACAGGATGAAAACTAAACAAAACAATCTACTCTACTTTGACAGTGGGATCCATCCAAAGCTCGGATTCCATCCATGTGTTTCTTGGCAAAACATGCCAAACTGTTGTTGTTGTTATGTATTGGAGATAAATAAATTGCTGTGGGATATGCCATAGAAAAACCCAAAACATACAACCAAGGGAATTCCTGCTGTCTCTTATCTCAGTGCATTATTCAGCTTTTCTTAGACAAGTATAAAACCTCATCATGCTATTCTTAGTCACTTTTCAGGGCAAAAACACATTCTAAAATGTGTGTAAAATGAGGAACTAGATCAAGGCATGGTTTGGGAAAGCACTGTGTAAACTTCAAAACACAGCTTTACCAATGTACTTCAGTCCTGACCTGCCACACACCTCAATCTCCAACCTATTCCAGGAGATAGGCCATAGAGAATGCAGATTACATGGTGGTTTAGGGCTGTGGATAAATATTTACTTGGGATTAGCGAGACCCAAGTCATTTTTAGTTGAGAGCTAATCAGGATTAGTTAATTATCAGACAACACTAGAATTAGGTCAAAAAGTACAATTACATTGCAGTACACATTGTTATGAATGTATTTGGGTTACTATATATTTTATTCTACTTTGTTGTTGTTTTTAAGAGTACTAGGAAAGGCCGTTGCAGATGAGGCTTGTTTTAAAGATCTGACAAACCATACAACCTCCAGTCTCACATGAATCATTAAAAATAATGTGAATTAGATGCAATGAAGACATTTAGTAAAGCAAAACCTTTAATATCTTCTTGTACCACCCAAATTTCATGTGACAAATGGAAGGCTTGATCCTCCTCCAGTGGCTTACAGAGGTTTTTCCTCATGGCTTTATTTCTCAGCTTGAAAAAAGCAGAGGCCATCATATTATTTTGATTTTAACTGAGATAAAATCCTTTAGGCTCCTTTTTTGTTGAACTTAGTTGAGATCCTGGAAGATGAAATAATAAGGTGTTCTGCAGAAGATATGATCGGTCTTCCTCGAAACTCATTGCACTATATTCTGCTCTTGAAAATAAAACTTCAGAATGATGGGTTACAGTTTTACTTTGGGCTGGTGTTTTGATACTCAAGCGTCAAATCCCTATGAGCCATAGTACTAAGTCAGTGAACTCCTAGCCAAGGGAGTCAAGCAGTAAGATATACATTATTAAGATATTCAATTGCCAATAACTAAGGCCCTACCAAATTCATGGTCCATTTTGGTCAATTTCCCAGTCATAGGATTTTTAAAAATTGTAAATACCATGGTTTCAGCTATGTAAATCTGTAATGTCACGGGGTTGTAACTGTAGGGATCCTGACCCAAAAAGAAGTTTCGGGGGGGGGGGGGGTTGCAAGGTTATTGTAAGAGGCGGTTGCAGTACTGCTACCCTTTCTTCTGTGCTGCTGCTGGTGGTGGCGCTGCCTTCAGGGCTGGTCAGCCGGACAGCAGCTGCCACTATCCGGGAGCCTTGCTCTGAAGGCAGAGAGGCCACCAGCGGCAGCAGAGAAGTAAGGATGACATGGTATGGTATTGCCACCCTTATTTCTGAGCTGCTGCAGGCTGGGTGCCCAGCCACTAGTCGCTGCTATCCAGCCACCCAGCTCTGAAGGCAGAACAGAAGTAAGGGTGGCAATACTGCACCCCCCCCTAAAATAACCTTGCGACCCTCCCTGCAACTCCCTTTTGGGTCAGTGTGGTGTTTAGATGTTGCTTGTAATTATTAGAACTGGGAGCACTGACTGTTGGGAGTCTGAAAGGACAGGAAACAGGGAGGAGTTGAGGAGGCAGAGTGAGAGTTACAGAGGGTGCAGCAGCAGCTTGGTAAAGAGATTTCCACTTTAAAAATAAAGTCCTGTTGAAGTTTGTTAGTACCTTGCCTGGTTAATGCAACAGTCAGGACCCCCAATTTGAGAAATGCTGGTCTCTCGATAGTGTATAGGGTAAAAGCACACAAAAGACCAGATTTCACAGTCCGTGACACGTTTTTCACGGCCATGAATTTGGTAGAGCTCTACCAATAACCCTTCATTTGGTCATTGCCATTAGGTTCTCTTTGCTGCCCACTTTGTCGAGACTGAAGTCTACTTTTTCTTTTAAAATATATGGGAAAATATTTCCCTTGAGGACAAGTGATATTCCACTCTATTTTTTAGATCTGTTTTCTGCTTCATTCTACCTTCTGCCTACAGAGTCCAGTTTCTTTTCTATGGCTCAAAAAACAAAACAAAACAAAGTTCAGACAAGATTCCATTTAGGCTCTAGGGGCCTCTATGGGGAAATCTTCCCATTGACTTTAATTTGCTTTGTACCAGGCCCTAAAGTGCATTTTCCCAGATAAGTTCAATTATTGGCTGTGAAAGTTCCAGATTCTCTTACTGTACTTCTGTCATATTAGATGGCATGAAAGGAGACAACTCAAAATAATGGTATCTTCAGTTTGGTGATTCCTAGGCAATTATAGCTTGTCTTTGCAGTCTTGTCATAGGATTGATCATCACACCAGTTAGCTGATTAAATAAGAATTAGAATTCCAACAACAGCCTATGTATTGCAGAGGGAAAAATGTCTTTTGTTTTCATTGTTTCTACTGAGCAAATCCTATATGTAGTGTTGTAGCTGTTGGTGCCAGGATGTTCTCATCCTCTGGACGGATGACAAACTCCCTCAGATTTCTACCACCAATCCATTAAACTCTCTCTGGAACACTCCCACACCAGCATCAACTTTCTGGGCACCTCAATCAGTTTCAGAATGGAACCCTACAGACAGCTCTATACAAGAAACCCACAGACCACCACACCTTCTTTCACAGATCCAGTAACCACCCCAAACACATCAAGAAATCTGTTATCTACAGCCGGACACCCAGATACCACAGAATATGATCTGAGGAGAAAGTCTGGGATATACACTTTAACACACTCAAAACCACCTTCACCAAACAAGGACACTCCACCAGAGAAGTAGATCGCACCATGGAACGGGCCACCCTAATACCCTAGGAGAACCTGCTTCAATACAGAAATAAAACCCCTTCTGACCACACCCCTAATTGTCTGACCTACCACCCCACATGGGAACCCATATGGGGCATCATCAAACAACTATAACCCATACTTGATGGGCACCACATCCTGAAAGAAGTCTTTCCTGAACCCCCACTTCTGGTCTTCAAACAACCCCCCATCCTCTCCAGCTCATCATCAGAAACAAGTTCCCCACAGACCACGACACTCTGACTCAAAGTGTCACCAGACCCAGCCAGAACAACGATGTAAAACTGCAGACATATCTCCACTGCTACAATGACAACAACCCTCTTCCCTACATACCTTTCAAGATCCATAGCTCCTACACATGCCTATCACAACAACATGTGGTCTATCTCGTGCAGTGCACTAAATGCCCCAATAGCAACTATGAGGGTGAAACCTGGCATTCACTATGCTCTCGAATGAACTCACACAGAAAAATAATAAGACAAAAACACCTATGGGTGAAAACTTTTCACAAAGCAATCACTCTATATCTGACCTATCAGTCCTCCTTTTCAAAGGAAACATGCACAACGCTTTCAAAAGACAATTCTATGAGCTTAAATTCATAACATTGGTAGGCACTCAAAATCATGGTCTTAATAAAGACATTGGATTTATAGTCTGTTATAACAATCTGTAAACCACTAATCCCACTATGACTACAGTGTTGTTAACAGGTCACTTCAACTTGAATGGTCCTTTATAATGTGCACTAATTACTTATACTAAACTAACTATCCAAACTTGTATTTAGCTGTGACACTCTGAGTACCTTTCCCAGACCTGAGAATGAGCTCCGTGTCGCTCAAAAGCTTGTCTCTCTCATCAACAGAAGTTCGTCCAATAAAAGATCTCACCTACCTTGTTTCTCTCAAATCTTATATAGTATTTACAACAGTTTAGACAACTGAAATGGCCAATAACTGAGGTCAGAGTACAATAGTAATCCTATCCATATAACCTGCAACTCAGTTTTGCTCTGGTTACCTCCTTCATTTATGATCGGTTTTTGAAAAAATTTATGAAATCTAGGCTAGTAATTGGTTTTTTGGATAGGCAAGTAAACAACTTAATTTTCCATCCTCATGGCAGAGGGTCATCGTACGTATTTTGTGCCCAGGCTGGTAAGTTTTCATGAACACTTGTACAAGGCTAAAATAAAACTCAGGGTTTTTGCATGATTCTGAAGAAATGAAACTTTAAAAGATCCATCATGAAATATTCTAGGGAACTAACTTCATACAATGAGATAAATATGGTTCATTTAAATCAAGACCAATTTTCTAGACATTAAAGGAATTATTTTTCCCACGTTTGATTTTTTGTGTCTATTTTGTTTCAAGGATGCATTTGATGGAATTTTAATGTTTCCTGCCAATAGTAAAACTGGTTTTCATAACTGTTGAGTCATCTTTTTTAATTTTGTACAGTATGTGGATGTCGTTTTTTATTTTATGTATGTTTATGATGTTGGACCTCTCTTTTGCTCTCTCCATTTTTGGTATGCTGAAATTCTGTCACATGTGTTGTTCATGAAGTGAGTTGGACCACACTCTTACAACCAGAATCAAACTGCTCTCCGATCTTTATGCACTAAATATGGAACAGAACAGTTTCTGTAATTAAAATAAGTGTGGGATATTTGACATATATTAGCAAATTATGGGCCAGATTTTCAGCTGGTGTAAAATAGCATAGCTTTAAGTCAGCGATTTATGCCAACTGAGGAAATAAATCAATACCTGCTTCCTCTGAAACATTAACTCCTTCCTTTAAAAAAAATCATTTGTAGAATCCTTGTTGAGAATGTTCAAAAAGAGGACATCTTCTTGCAATTATTTTTTAAATTTTCATCCCTGTGTTTCTTCTTGGTGGCGGTCACTTACTAAAGTATTATGACCTACATTCCACCTTTTGCAGAGATCATGTGTCCCCATGAAGAATTCTGTCAGACAGGTGCACAACAGAACAGGACCCACACAGCCCCCAGGGCTGGTGCTGCATACCCTCCTCATGTCTGGCAGGTGAGCCCAGCCACTTTCCCCACCTACTTTCAAGCAGCTATCATCTTCAAAGCACCATCATGGTCCATCCTCCTCAGCCACATTATAGGGATGTGCAAAAAGAATACTCTTCTCCCTATTGTGTAACCATGCAAGGATTAGCCATAATCTATCCACGTAGTATCAGGACAACAATTTCTTGGAATGCCAACAGTACTACTTCTTTAACAGAGTTACCAGAAGCTTGTTTTTAACATGCACCTCTCAGATAATGCTTCAGCGCATTTACAGAGATTGATAGATTTCTGAGTCCAGAAAGCATCATTATGATCAACTGGTCTGACCTTCTGCATAACACAGACTAGAGAATTTCACCCAGTAATTCCCGCATCAGGCCATCATTCATCAATAACTTGTGGTTGAAGTAGCGCACATCTTTTAGAAATGCATCCAAAATTGATTGAAAGACTCCTAGGGGTCTCAAGACACATATCTCTTGTATGGGTTTCGTGAGCACGTAATCTTTTGCATTCATTTAAAAATACCGTATTGGAGATACAGCCATGGCTGTTCTCTCCTTTTATCACCCAACCTGAACTAGAGCTATTTTCCCCCTGAATTTGAGAGTGAAAGAAACACAACATAAACTGAGAAAAAGTAGTGTCCAGCAGCCACTGAGAATCACGAGGAGAGTACCCCTTTTATTTAAGGTTATGACTGAGAGGCAGCAGAATTCCACAACTTGGAAATTCTGGAAAGAGACAGACTACTAAAAAAAAAAAATAAACAGAGGAAACTCTTAGGAAGCTAGGAATTTGTGCAATATGGTCTGCATTGCGTCCCAACTTAGCTCTAGGGAATTTAGATTGGATTCATTCTGAAGACTCAGACTGAAGTTGTTGGAACTGTAAACTACCTGTGTAAACCAGATGAATTTATTGCATCTATTCAAAGTTCGGCATATATTTCAAAGTAAAATATCTTGATCTGGAATGCTAACAGCTAATTTTTACTTTCAGCTCTTCTCCACTTACAATTCCTTGCTAGCATTTGCTTTAAAAAAAAACAAAGGATACGTGTGAGCTACCAGAAAAGCTATGTGGAGAGAAATTGCTCATTTGATTGCAATCTCTTGACAGTTTAAATAGGATTCTTCACTATTTTTGATGGTCTTAGACAACACATCTAGCTAATATGTTTATCCTGTGTGGCTTCATGTTTCATTAGTTTGACAGGACATTCCATAGAAACAAGTGTGCAAGTATTAAATATGCAAATAGCTAAACATTTTGACAGATTAAAAATGTCTTGTTTCATCAGAACTGAGGGTGCTCTTCCCTCCTCCTCTCCCAAAGCACAGGGTGATCAGCTTATTAGGTAGCTAAGAAAGTCCCAGTTTCTTGGGGTGATCCATGGTGATCCACTTCCAATGATAGCAAAATCCAGATTTTGCCCACACACCAAACACAGATGTGCTACCTACTGCATTGCAGGATTTGGAAGGTCCATTGGGCTCACCTTGCTGAATATGAAAGTGCACAGGGGACACGCAGACAGGAAAAGCCAGGATGACTCTACAGAGGAAAGCTGGAGCAGGAGAGGAGCCATTGGGTGAGGGATTCTGGAATGCCTTGAGGAATGAATGGCAACCTTTCTACTCATCCCAGCCCAGTGGTAAGTGTCCCTAACCTAAATGCTTTCAAAGGACCAATCCAAAGCCCAGGGAAGTCAATTTCATTCCTGATTCAAAGCCTTTCCATTAACTTTAGTTGGCTTTTGATCAGACCCATATGCATACACCATGGATGTGTGCGCATCTCTGTGCCCCCCTAGTGGCTAATCTACATAAAAGGTTTATGAACCTGCACCAGTTTCTAGCTAATTTAATTTAGTCATTTCACTCAGTAGGCAGAGGCTTGTGCTTTTAGCAGTGATGGTCTGGAAATCCTAACCTTTTTGTTAATGCAAGCATGATTGGTTAGAAAAGTGGCACCCAATTTAGGGCTTGAACTCATACCCCTGGAATTAAGGGTCCCATGCTGTCCTGACTCAGCTAATCAGTTATACATACACATATGTACATCAGTGACCACATGCTCTTTACCAAGGTCTGCAGCTTTGAGAAACCTATAGCTTCCCTACTGTACAAATTTCACACACAGAGCCCGCATCCCAGAGCCTGAACATCAACACTGCAATTTTATTGCCCCACAGCCCAAAATTAAGTCAGCTGACATGGGCCAGGCACATGTTTTATTGAAGGGTAGAAACTCCCACCCACAGATAAAAAAAATAATCCAGTTATTATAATTAAGGATAACAAATGTCATGATTCATCCAGTTGCTATTAGAGATCAGTTTAAGACCTAATAGGAAAGGGAAAGGGGGCGCACAGATTATCCCACATCTGGAGGGCTCTTACGCCTTCCAGTAGAGCATCTGCAACTGGCTACTGGCAGAGACAGAATGAGCTTTGGTCTGGAACCAGTCTGGCAGTTCCTGTGTACCATGAAGAAAGCTGTGGGAATGGTCTGAAGTTTCTGTTGAAGAGCACTGACTGCAATTTTAACAGGAACTAAAAGTCACATTAAGTTAATGGTGGCAAACAAAATAGTTGTTTTATATAAAGGAAGAGATGCTACAGTTTTTAGAATCTTTTTAAGGAAAGAGTACAAAATAGAGCTGCACAGACTAGCATTTTGTACTGAATAAAAAAAAACACTCAATGTGGAACAGATCAAAATGATTTTTACATCTCCAAATCGTCTGGTTCTATTAAAAAAAGAAAAAAAAACGTAACAAAGGAAGACTGTCATTTGTTCAGAAACACCTTTTTATGTGGATCTGTTTTTCTTTCATTTCTGTTGAAGAAAAAAGTTACCTTGAAAATACTACAAATTAGTCAACCCAGAGAAGGTCTGAAGTCACCAATCATTAAGCAGGAGTTGAAAAAAAACATGAAATTATAAAACTCTATGAGCTCCAGGGTTTAAGGTGGGAATTCTTTATAAGAGATTTTTCTTTTGTTGGGGTTTTATTTCAGACTGTCTTTTGGGTTCCCTGAAGCAACTGTGCAACCCCCAGGGGATAATTCAACTATTACAGAGTAATGAAATGTTTGCTGAAAAATTCCATGACCAGTTTTATTACCATAGGTCATTCAACAATTTCTCTCCATGCTCACAGATTTACAGTTAAACCATTGGGACTTTGGTCCAAACTGGAGTCTTCACATTTACACTCACTTGTATGTATGACATTAACACTTCCAAAGAATATCCTTCTGTATCACCACCCAACTTAAAACAAGTAAAACACGAGGGAAATAGAAACAGGGAAAACAGAAAATTTCTCTGTTTTCGGCAATTTACAATCCCTTGTTTTTCTTTTATAAAGTGAATTTAGTAATAATGAACAGACAATATACATGGTGAGTGAAGTCGTCAATCCCTCGAGGTCAAGGATGATCTCTTTCACAGGTTTTATTTTTCATGGGTCCTTTGGTGGCTGAAGAGTCCGATCCTTGAGCCACAGGCTCATTGGAAGACATTGCAGATGGTGTTGGAAGACAGGGATGGGCCGCGATTGCTGCGGGACAGTCGTCTTTCCTTTCTTTTCTGGCATTTTTCTGCGACCAGGGCAAGGCGATTTTCCTCAAAAGTGGACATTTCCTCTCAGACAAGTCTTCACCAGTTACCCCTATCCTGCTGTCTCCCAGTATGCAGTGTTGATGCCACATCTCTTGATGTTTGTCTTGAGGATGTCTTTAAAGCATTTCTTTTGGCCTCCCCATTTCCTTTCTCCTTTGGTGGGTTGGGTATACAGCAGTTGTTTTGGTAAGCGTACATCAGGCATGCGCACACAGTGCCCGTTCCACCTCAACTGGTGCTGGATAATCAGGGCCTCGACACTGAAGATGTTGGCCTCTGTGAGGACTCTGACATTAGTGCAATGATCCTCACACTTTATGTTGAGGACCTTCCGAAGAAAGTGCTGGTGTTAGCGTTCCAAGTTTTTCAGGTGTTTTCTGTAGGTCACCCAACTCTCTCAGCCACAGAGGAGAGTTGGGATTACCCCCACTTTATAAACTAAAATTCTAGTACTTGTACTGATGTTGTGATTGTTGAACACCCGGTAAGACAGTCTGCCAAAGGCAAGGCTGGAACAGTGAATTCTATGCTGAATCTCAACGTCTATGTCTACCCTCTGTGAGAGATGGCTGCCAAGATAGGCAAAGTATTCTACATTTTCCAGTTCTTTGTCAATATACATCTTCCTTGCTGGGTCTCATGATTGACCAGGGACTGGCTGGTGGAGAACTTTTGTTTTGCCGATGTTCAGAGTTATCTCTAGGCTTTTGTAAGCTTCAGAGAAGCAATTGAGGGCTGTTTGAAGACCCTCCTTTGAGTGTGCAACTACAGCACAATCATCTGCATACTGGATTTCGGTTATTGTTGACGATGTTACTTTAGTTCTGGCACGGGGATGAGAAAGGTTAAAGGGGTTGCCATCAGTCTGATATTGGATACCAATGCCCTGTGGCAGATGGTCTTGCGGTAATGTTTTCATAGGTGCTAAGAAAACAAAGAAAAAGGTGGGTGCCAGTACACAACCTTGTTTTACACCAGTTCAGATGACAAAGGGCTCAGAGATAGAGTCACTGCACAGGATGGAGTCATCTAGTCATGAAGGAGTCTTGCAATGGTGATAAATTTGCTTGGGCAGCCAAACTTTGACATGATTTTCCACAGATCGATAAAGGCCACATACAGATGTTACTCTTGACTTTTTCCTGGATCTGCCTGGCTGCGAAAATCATATCAGTTGTGCCTCATGATGGTCTGAAGCCACACTGAGACTCTGGAAGTACTTGATCTGCAAGAGGGATCAGGCAATTCAGTAAGAATCTTCCCAGTAATGGAGAGGTGGGCAATGCCTCGATAGTTGCCACAGTCAGCCCTGTCTCCCTTTTTGAAAATGGTGACAATGTTAGCATTACATAAGTCAGCAGGGATTTCTTTGGTGTGCCAGATTTTGAGGAGCAGCAAATGAAGCTGGTTAGCCAGTGAAGTAGTCATTCATGGAACAGTTACAATATGGGAGACCCTCACTACTCACCAGCATATTTCAAACTGACCTAGAAGAACCTGTTACAGGAGTGAGAGGAGTTCATTCTCCATCATGCCTTGTCAGTCCTTGGGCTTTCTACAGTAAGACCGAGAATAACGATCGTTGTCATTTCATGAGATGGGCACCTGTTATCTAAACTCACTGCCCAGTGGCAACCGGGTGTCTGAGTACAGCCCATAGTAGTACACTTCACATATCATTGGTGCTAGCTAGAAGCCCAGAATTAGGACTTAAGGAGGAAGGAGAGGAAGACACTGGCCCAACCCATTGTCCCAATGAAGGATTGCAAAGGTGAGCAAGAAGTGGTATGCTTCACAGCAGAGGAATCAGCAGAAACAGTCATGATAACAGGAACAAGACTGGCACTACACATCACTAGGATACACACACTTTGGCCCATTAAGTCATATCACAGTGTCATGTTGTGACCATAGAGGACAGCAACAGGTTATAACATCTAGGAAGTCCTCATGTGTCAACTTCTGGAGAAGGCTGAGAGGTTTGTACTAAAATGGGTAATAAGGAATGTGGTTAACCACTAACCTTAAGGTAGGGTACCACACAACAGTCTGACCTGGATAGCTTGTAGAATAGAAAACCACCTCAAGCATGTTCAGCCCTGCTTACAGACTCCATGACTCATCTCAAATCTCAAGTATGGAAGATGAAGGACACCTTCGCGTCCACCTACCAAGAGGGGGCTCATGTGAAATTAAGTCCTTTATGGCTACACAATCTGCAAATCTAGAGACAAGACTAACACGGGCATCCTCCTAATCTACAGGCCTCACGACATTGAAGGTTTCTGAGAGAAAGTGACAGAGATGTTGTCGATATGGCAACAGTGTTCACAAGGCTCATCATGGTGAGAGACTTCAACATCCATGCAGATAATGCCTTGAACACAGAGGCACAAAACCTCCTATCCAAACTCCAGACAAAAGGCAGTTACCACTGTGGCCCACCTCCAAATGTTCATGGAAAACCATATTTTAAATTTTACTTAAACTATATAGTGAGCCAAGAGACCAAGGAGCAGAACTGATAAAACACCACACATACTCCCTAACTACTGCTACTAATACTACTCTCACCCAGCTCCCACACCCATCGGCATGGTTCTCAAATGACCTACAACAGAAGAAGCAGGCAAGATAAATTGTCGAACACTGGTTGTGGAAAACACCACATGACACAGTAGACTTTGGCACAAGGGATTCTCACAAACAATATTATTCACTAGTTTGAACCTGAAAAGTGAAAACTTTTGCTATCCTGCTGCTTTTCCCATTTCACACATATACAATATTTCTATTTTCATGTTTCACACCACATTACTTGCTTAAAAATGGATCCCATTATCACATACTGCTGATCCCCCACTTCAAAAACCTCTCAGTTATTTTATGGGTTTCTGTTTCTCAACACATTTAAAATGTAACAAAACCTGATACCTTTCAACACATGCAACTTTATTTCTCCCAAACTTTAAACTTATGGTCTATTTAAAGTGTAATGTTTATGCTAAGGAATATCTTTAATTAGCACCTGCAGAAATGCCCATTTATGAAAATTATAGAAGCTGTAGATAAAGCACATGGCAGGCAGATTAAGGGCTTGTCTACACAACCCGGCAGCGTGGACTATGAAGGTGTGCACTGCAACCACACTGAAGTGTTCCACTGTAACTGCCCCGTGTAGACGCTGCTACCGTGAACTAAAATGTACCTCAATCATGTTAATGTAGTCTTGGTTCAAACAGGACTATCTACTTATTCTAACAAGGGGTTTAAACTGTTTGTTTTTTTTCCCTCTCTCTCTCACACACACACACACACACACACCGGACACTAGCTAGCTCAGGGGATTGATATAATTTTCACCTCTACATCATTGGTTCAAATGCACATCAATAGTGACAACAGCTGAGCAAATACTTTAAAAAAAAAAGTATTCCTAATTATTCATTAGAGTAAAACCTAACAGTTTGCTTTGTTGGTATTCACAAAGCCCTTTAATTCAAGTTCCAATAACATTTGTGTGAGAGATTTGTTTTGTTCCCAACAATGTTTGCTTGGAGTCTCACAAACACGCATGCAAACATTTTTGCATAAAGGTTCACACTAGAAGTTTGAAATCTTATTTCCTCATTGATCTAAGAAGTTGTCATTTAGTCAGTTCCAATAATCTAGTCAAAAAGCAGAAACACTAGGAACACTATGCAGTTGGGGATATTGTTTAAGCAAATAGTTTGAAAGCAATGCATAGGCTGGAATAGGTTCACATAGGATATTCATTTCACAGTTCAAAGTAACAAACATTTGTTTAAACAACAAGGAGTCCGGTGGCACCTTAAAGACTAACAGATTTATTTGGGCATAAGCTTTCTGAAGAAGTGAGGTTTTTTTTACCCACGAAACCTTATGCCCAAATAAATCTGTTAGTCTTTAAGGTGCCACCGGACTCCTTGTTGTTTTTGCAGATACAGACTAACACGGCTACCCCGATACTTGACAAACATTTCTTTGTGTATAATTCTCAACAGAAAGAGCTAACTCGTTTCATTATTTACAGCACATAATTTGTCAAGCTCTAGTGGTTTCTGAAAGTTGGCTTTTCAGTGGCCAGTGACAGATGATGTAGTGGTCTTGGTCCAATTCGTAGAGGTCGGATGATCCAGATCACAAAAGCCACCACCATAACAGGGGCACTTGTCACAAAGACTAAGGGCTACATGGGAATGGAGACTAAACTAGCACACTAGAACAGGGTTACATTGAGCACATGCATAAGTCTTTTCCTCAATCAGGGATGGAGTGAGGGGTGATGCTATCTAAAGGGGAAGGTGGCTTTCTACACTAATATGGTCACCGTTACAAAATTGTGATAAATCCCGTACAAAAGTATGCCTTGTGAGGCATCATTGGAAAAGTTGTAACTTGCTGAGTATTATCTTGTTATAACATGTATAATCAACATTGTATGTGGAGTTATGAAATTTTGCTATATGTTTGTAACTCAAACATGTTATGAGTCTGAGAAACACCCACAGATTAGCTCTTCAGGGATAACAAAAGAACTAAACGTGGGCCTCTGCATATCATTTCTAAAGACACCTAAATCACACATATGCAGGAGGTGCCAGCAAAATTTATAATTCATGTGAAGGACTGATGGCAAAGCATGTATGCCATGGAACTGCCTGACCCACAACACAGCCAGGATTTTTCTAGCAGAAAGAGTCAAGATATAAAAGGGAGAAGAAAGGCCCCTGGCCATCTCTTTGCTGATGAATTCTAACTGGAGAAACTTCAAACAAAAGGACTGAGGTTCCCAAAACTATTTGGACAACCCAGAGAGACTTGTAGAAAACTAGCAGATTTAAAATCCCTGCTATCATGTTGGACTTTGAGCCAACTGTAATGTATTTTATTTGCTTAGACCCTTTCGCATAATTCCCACTGACTTCAGTGCAAACAGAATTGGGCCCTATGATGTCTATATAGCATTCGGGGGGTTGTGTGTGTGTGTGACTGCAGCACATGTAGACATACCCGAGCTAGCTTTAATCTAACAGTGAAGCGCAGCAGCCCACTTGGGATTGGGGGTCCTTACTTGGGGGACTAGCCCAGGATGACGTCTGTGCTGGTGTGGCTTCATTATTGGCACCTGAGCTAGCAAAACTAAAGTTAGCTCAGAAATATCTACACATGATGCAATCAAATCACTTAGTGTAGGGTAGGCTTACCCACTGTGTCTATGAACATAGGCTATTCAGACAACGTTCATTAGAACTTCCTCTCTGACACATGGAAACATCTGTTCCATTAGAAAGCCCAATCACAGTTTGATAAACCAAGCTCTCTTCCCAATTCCCATTTTCATTCTTTCATTACAACCTAATAATTTATCTTTTTATTTATTAAAACTACCTATTCCTTTATTTCATATGCTAGTTGCTTTGGATTTCTCTTCCATTTCAAAGCTGTCTATAGTACTCACAGCAGAAGAGGTGGTCTCTCCCTCTATGCTTCGGTCCATGTTTTGGGATACTATTAATATCAAGAATCATCTCAGATTTCACCTCAACACAAGAAGCAAGAAGGTATACAAATTCTCTTAGAATATTAAGGTCTGTGTAGATGGAAATTGATTGATTTGGCAGAGTAATTATTCTGGACCAAAAGTGATCTTTATTCTGGAATACAGTGTTCCTAAGGGGAGCTATTTGAGATTAGCTATTACAGAATAGTTTATTCCACAATAGCTCTGCCTGTCAATTTCCTCATCTAGACAAGGCCTTAGAATGGCTATTGTATTGTCACACATTTTATTTCACGGGCTAGGTTTTGTTCTCAGATGCATAGCATGAATCGCCCCTAGCATATGCTTCCTTGCATACTACTTTCTTCTTAATATTCAACTTGAAGAACAAGAATGAATTCAAAGTACCTTTTGGCAAATTTTACAAATGGATTATTTAAGGCTGGTTTAAAAAAGAATCCTGGCAAGTTTCAGGCATATTACAGAGCAGATGAAAATTAATGGTACCTCCTTGTAATGCCTAAAAATGTGTTTCTCTGAAGTTTTTATGTAAACTTTAGGAAGAATTTAAAGACTATCATGAACCAGAGATCACCACTTAACTCATGTCAAATAATCATAAACCCACTCTACAATATATAGTCTCAGCTATTACACTTTCTCAGCCATCTGCAAGAGCTCTTCCTGTATTTAGTAGAAATATAGAGGGTTCTTTTCCTATCATTTTAATTTTGCAAAACGGGAAATGTGATCACTACAGTATATTCATATTGCAAAAATAATGCAAGAAACAGGTGTGCTCTAATAATAACTTGATTCCCAGTTGCACTATTCTATTAAATAGATTTCACTGTTTTCTTCTTGCCTGACAGTGACCTGATTCCAGAATTATTCATGTATTTATTTATTTCTAAGACAGAACAGAAAGCAACATATGTGTTTAATTACTTAGCATTTTGTTTGTAAGTCAAATGATCATTTGAGTTTGATGCAAACTCTTATTTGGGTTACTATAGCGCCAAACGCCCCGAACAAGATTGGGGTTTTATTGTGCTAGGTGCTGTATAAGAACAGAGTAAGTAACAGTTCCTGCTGGAATTACTCACTAGGGACCCATGAACTGGTTTGGAAAAATAAATACCTCCCTCTATTTACAAAAAAAAAATTCATGTTTCTAAAACCAAAACCACAAATGAAACTTTTTGAGGTTTCAAGTGTTTGGGTTCATGTTTTTCCCATTAGGTTTCACTTCTGTCAGGGTCTGGAAGTGCTAAACGCCTTAAGACTGTGCTTGCAGTATTTCCAGCTCAACAAGCAGCAGAAAGTACTGGAAGACTCACAAGAAATTCTCATGAGATTTCTGGTCAAATTTTGCAGATTCAGGCAGCACAGATATAGTACTTGGGATAAGCATGAAAACTCTTGGGTGCTTATCCAATCTAAGCTGAAATCCAGACCTTCTGTGGTTTGTGACCTTCCCCGTCACTCGTATAAACTGATCACCCAGGGCACAGTCCTGCAATGTTCTCATCACCCCCAACACCTACTGAAAAGGGAGCATATCTAACACCTCAGAGGATTAACCCTAATGCACTGTCAAACATGATGCTCTCAAGCCAACTTTGAATAACGCTGAGCAAACTGGCATTAACCATAAACATTTAAACATTTGTCATTTTATTTCAAATTATGATTTTTCATATTTTATTTAAGCTGACTCACTTTATTTTTATTTTTTAAGCAGAAAAATATCTAATATTGGCTCAAGTATTTCCTTTCTCCTTCACCTACTTGACTTGCAAATATCACTTTAAAAAAGAAATGAAGTCAGCAAAGAAATTCCTATTGGGTAATTTTTTTTTTAAATGCCCAAATGCATTAAGGAGTTTAAGTCCCATTTTCTATAATGAGGATAATCTACACTATAAGCACTACAGCAGCACAGCTGTAGCACTGCAGTTATATCACTATAGTGTAGACACTTGCAGCAATGGAAGGGATTTTTCCTGTCACACTAGTACTGCCTCAAAAGGCAGTAGCTTGGTCACTGGAAGAATTCTTCTGCCAACCTAGATGCATCTACAGTGGAGGCTTGGTTGACATAGCTACATTGCACAAGGGTATGAAATTTTTTGTAGCCCAGAGCAATGCAGGTAGATCACCCTAAGTTTTAAATATAGACAAGGCCTGATTTAAGTGCTTGGAGGCCTAAGTCTCATTGAAAAATCAATGGCACTTAGACTCCTAAGTGCCAAAGTCCCTTTTGAAAATGGGATCTAAGCTCGTAAGTAACTCAGGCTCCTTTCAAAATTTTACCCATTATCTTTCAATCATGCATCTGTCAGATTTGGACTCACACTATATGTTGTATTTTACCATTGGGTTACTCACCGCCTCTGTTTTTCTGGCACAGAGTGGGAAGTTAAGCCAATTGTACCTCTTTGTGGTCGACATTATCTGAACAGCTGGTCACTTCCAGATAGGGTGGAGGGGGGGAAATCAAATATAGTTCTAGTCAAGTAAAGAGATTTCATTTTACCTGTATTGGGCAATGTATGCAAAAAAAGACGTTATAGTCATTAACACCTGTCTACCAAGTATATACTGTTCTAGCAGTATAATGCATCTCCAATTTCCTTCAAATTCATTTAGTGTACTGATGCTTAAAAATTCTAAGACACACTATGATTAATAATATGATTGAGAATAGAAGATTATTAAGGTTAATCATAACTGGCCTCACAACAACATTTTGGAAAAAAGCCATTCAATGGTTGCTGAAAAGAGTCAAGCCACATGTGTCTACCAATGTTGAAATAGAATTATTTTTGCAAAGACTTAGCAGGTCACTTTTCTGGCTTGATTCTCTATAGCAAGCCCTGGCTCAAAACACTTTCTTGGAGCCTTAATTCATTTTCTAATCTGAAAATAAAACCACATCTAACAGAGTAGTTCAACAGTTCATATTATAAAGGCAGATCCCAAATCAATGAGAAGATAGGGAAAGAAGCATTTGTTCACCACATTTTGAGAGCTGAAATATAAAACAAGGATGATAAAAAGCAGAGCCATATGGTCATTTCTTAATGAGAACCAGGAAGATGTCACTGGAGAAGAATGGGAACTCATTTTTAGCACTTTCCCCTAAGTGTTCTGCATAAAAAGGGTTATCTTTTTATTGGATTTACTAGCCTAGTAGCACAGAAGAAATAAAAACCCGCATTGTCATAAGGACAATAAGGTTTCAGAGCGACAATGAGACACTTACTATATTTTATCCTCTCTTGTTCCCTGAACCTCGGCCTTGGAAATCTTGAACATTGGGTCTCCAAGGATGAAGAGCTGCCAACAGTGATCCTCTCAAAGTAGACCTATGCTGCTAATTCATTAAGTGTCAATAAAAAGAATTGTTCATTCTATTCCTCCAGCTGGCTGTCTACAGTGGTGGGTGGTGACTAATAGAATGATGTAATCTGAAGCGGCCGTCTGTAGGAGGTCAGAGTTCATCTTCCAGTAAGGAATTGCAGCTGCAGAATCGGCAGCTTTTACTTGGGAGTAGCTTGGCCACATCTTGCATTAAAGAGTCTTGTAGCAGTTGCTTCTCTTCCCCAAAGTAAGACATAGGAAAGGAGGAAATTACAAGGAACCATAATGGGGGTCAACAGTATGGCTGACATCCAGCATCAATGAAACAAGGACCATTAAAGTAATCCCAATGTAGTAAAACATAGGGAAGAAAACTTGAGGAATAAAAATGCTAAATCAAACACAGTGTTTTTTAAAGTTAAGTCAGCTAAATTAAAATACAAACCAAAGCAGCTTCTGCTTCCCTTCACCCTTCATCAGGACTGCTGAGACAGGCCTCAAGGTGCCCAGTTGAGTTTGCTAGTCCTGGACCCTCTGGACCCTTCCACCAAGGTTAGGGTATGACACTACTCACACTGTGACACTGCTACTGTGTAGCCATCTGTTGCATACCCAATCTGCTGTGCTGCTTCCCTGACCAACTGCTGTTAATGGCAGTACTAGGACGAGGCTCTTGCTGTCTGAACCGGTTTCTACCTATGGCTCTGGTGACTTGAAAGCAACACCAAGACAAGCCTTTTTGGAACCTAGACTCTCCCTCCTAAAGTTTTTTCCCGGACATGTCCGGCTTTTTGGTAATCAAACCCCCGTCCGGGGGGAATTGCCAAAAAGCCAAACATGTCCGGGAAAATACCACCAGCTGGGCACTTCCCCTCCTGCAGCTGCTGTGCTCCTTCCCTGACTCTGCAGCTCTGTTTAAAGCTGAGCTGCCCGAGCGCTACCGGCTTCGGGCAGCCCCCATGCCTCCGGACCCTGAGCCGCCGGCCGGGCACTTCCCCTCCCGGGCTCCAGGGGTGCAGGGTCCAGAGGCATGGGGGCTGCCCAAAGCCAGTAGCGCTGGGGCAGCTCGGTGCTTACAGAGCCCAGGAGTTCAGGGAGCACAGCAGCCGCCGAAGCCCGGGAGGGGAAGTGTCCGGCTGGGGGCGCAGGGTCTGGAGGCATGGGGACTGCCCAAAGCCTGAGCGCTACCGGCTTCACGGTTTGCTGGGCAGCCTCCAGACCCTGCGCCCCCGGCTGGGCGGTTCCCCTCCCGGGCTCCGGCTGCGCTGGGGAAGCGCCGGCCAAGGGCGCAGGATCTGGGGGCTACCCGGAAAACCGTGAAGCCGGTAGCACTCGGGCAGCCCTTTTCACGTGGCTGGGAGGGAGGAGGGGGAGTTAGGGCAGGGACTTTGGGGAAGGGGCGGAGTTGGGGCGGGGCCGGGGGTGGGAAAGGGGCGGGGCCAGGGCCAGAGCCCGTGGAGTGTCCTCATTTTTTATTTTTTAAATATGGTATCCCTACCTAAAGCCTTGTCTACATTAAGGATTTTTCTACCGGTTTAACTACAATGATGTAGCTGCACCCGAGCTAGGGTGACCAGATGTCCTGATTTTATAGGGACAGTCCCGATTTTTGGGTCTTTTTCTTATATAGGCTCCTATTACCCCCCCACCCTCTGTCCCAATTTTTCACATTTGCTGTCTGGTCAACCTAACCCAAGCAAAGCCCTAATAGACACACAGCACTGGTGTAAAACATAGCATGCACACTGCAGTGAGTCCACAGGAGGGGTTTGCAACGGAGTTGGTTGAAAGTTTTCCAACAGAACAGTCTTCAGGCAGAAAATGCTGATTTGACAAATTCTGAACATTTCACAGGAACATACAGATTTCAATGACATTTTTAATGAAAATTATCAAAGCATTTCATTTCAATGAGGTCAAAGCACTTTGTTTCAACTTAATACATATAAAAGCTGAAACAATACAGCCGAAATGAGGTGTTCTGTTTTTCTGAAATTTTGTTTCACAGGAAATTTCAAAAAAATGTTTTTTTCTGATTCAGGATGAAAGGAAATTTTAAGATGTTGGAATTTCCCATGGAATGGAAATTCAGAGTTTCAGCCATCTCTACCTTGCAGTGGGGCAGCTACATCAGGATAACTACACTGATGCAAAAATCCTGAGTGATCATAAGCGGCAAAACTCCTAGCTAGCCAGTGTTTTCTTCCCCCAGGTTAAGGATTGTGTTCCTTCAAACACTTGGTAATAACTGCAATGCCTGATAAAGAGAGTCATCATGCCCTTGCAGTATGAAGCACTATACATGTTGTTACAGTTCCCGGGCAACTGTACCTGTATTCCCCCTTCCCCACCTCTCTCTGTGGTTCACTCCAGGCGTTGAGGTCTCCTACTATCACCTGTCTCTAGATAGGGACTCTTGTCCCACTCACTTCTGACTGGAGGATTTTAAGGCTGCACAGCTCCCTGCCTTCCACTGTGACAGTCCAAGCAAGGCCGTCTGCCTCAGAGCCAGAGCCTGTATTACCAACATTTACAAGTTACCACATAGCTCTTTCTAAGCAAACACCTTTATTCTTAAGGGAAAAGCATTACAGAAACAAAAACCAATAAAAATTCCTATGCACATGCTAAAAGCTCACAAGAGGTCACCAGTCTTCTGAAGGTGCCATAGTAATTCAAGTCCTTCCAACCTTTCCACATGGATTAGGAGCCTCCCTTTTGGACAGAGGTCCTTTTCAACTGCTGGATCAGAAAGAAGGGCCTAAATCAGTTCAAACTCATCCTTTTATACCGAAAGCCCTTTCTTTATCTCTTAGTCTCTGGAAAAAAGAGTTTGAACCAATGCATGTAGACCACTCCATTGGGTGATACCGTTCTCTGGAGGTGGTTAATCTCAGTGTTTCAAATTAATCACCTCCCACTGTTTGGTTCCTATAGGAGCTGTGGTCATGCACACACACACACACACACACCCTGCCCCCCTTGGAGTGGAATACAATCATACCTTTAATACAAGATGGTCCCCAAAAATCCTGCATGCGATTGCAACATCTGTCACACATGCCTGATGGCATTTTTAGGCATTACATTTGTTTATACACAGTTTCTCTTTTACAGATGTGGATACAGGGATTGGCTTGAAAACGAGGGACTTTTTATAATAGTATTAATTACTCAGCAATCAGTTTGTTTCAAATAATTGTTTTTCTAAATCACTGTGAGAATCTACATTTTTAAAATGTTAGTCTTATTTCAGAGCAAGTCTTCTAAAAAAGAACGAGCAGAGGCATATGGACTGTTATTTTTATACATCCGCGAACACTGGAGATGAGAAAACATTAGGGTCACCTAGTGCCATTTTTCCAGCTCCATCTCACCACTCTAGAGTAAAAAAATAAAAATAAAAAATCTCAAGTATTCAATGTGTAAGGTGGTCATTAAATCTAACAATAGTAAGTTGGATGCTCTCAAAACCTAGGATAATTTTAACCCAGGAATACATGGGTTCATTTCCATAGAAAAATTGTATTATTTCCTGCAGGAAACACAGTTAAATCTGAATCAGAGATTCTCAGTCTTTGGCTCATTATGATTAGGTCTACGATTCCAGGGACCACCCTGACAATTTCTGCCCCAGGGCTAGACTGCTGTCAGCAGGCAGCCCCACAGCTCTCAGCCACTGCTACGGGGGGGGGGGGGGGGGGGCAGCTCCAAGCCTCTGGGCAGCAGGGGAACCCCAGGGCTCCCACTTGACATGGGCAGCTAGGACCCCCCGCAGCAGCCCAGCCGCGATGGTCAGCAGGGAAAGGGGACCCCGCAGCAACCCAGCCACAGCAGGCAGGGGAGGGCAGGGGGACCCCGCAGCAGTCCAGCCACTGTGGGTGCTGGACCCTCCTCCCTCCCCATTTTGTCAGGGATACTTTTAGTAAAAAACAAGGACAGGCCACAGGCTTCCATAAAATTTTACTAAAAATATCTGTGACAAAATCAGAGCCTTAATTATAATGCAGTAGTACCTAAGGCCCTGATGCTGTAAATAGAACCCTGCAGGAGAATCCCGGTGCCCCCGCACAGCCACATTGAAGCCATTTTCAGGACCATTTGAAAAGAGCCCCAGTGATGTCAGTTAGGCTTCACATATGCAAAGGGATTTTCCCAAAAGATTCAATCAGGGCCTTAAAATGGGAATTATTTCCTAGAATTTCAGTTCCATTAAGACCTGATCCTGCAAAGACAACAGCACAGGCAGAACCCTAGAATTTGCAAGAGAGGGGGGAAAAAAATTGGAATTCCAGAATTGCCAGCTGCAAGGGTTCAAAAATCTTAAATCAGATCCCAAGAAACATGAGATTGGTTTTAAAATCATGTAAAAATAATAATATAAATAAAGAGTCAGACTGGCTTTTGTCTGCCTTTTCATCGTTTTCAGTTGTAGGGGGAAACTGCCATTTTTGTGTGGTCCAAACTTGTGTGGTCATCTCAGGGTCAAAACAAAACCTTAAACACTCACAAATCCCAGTTCACTGCTCACAGGGTATTTTATTTACCGTCTCCTATCCTCTGGGGGTGTGGGAGCTGCCATTCTCTCTCCTCCCCCATACCTACACATGATAGGCAGATGCCCCGCTTATGTGCTGCTCCACAGACTCCTGCATCTCACATGCCCTCTACATTCATATTTTCCCAGTATTCCCCTACTGTTCTTCTCACAGTCACCTGCCCATCACATTGTGTCTCTGCCATGGCACATTCCCCTGCTACTCCCCTCCACCAGCCTCCTGTCCCCACATTCCCCTGCACTTCCCCTCAGTTAGCCTCCTCCTACATTTGCACAGGCTCCTATCCAGTCTCCCAACACCTCCCTTGCCTGCTGCCCTTGGAGTTTCCTTACAGAAACCTCCACATTCTTCTCCTCTTCCTGGCCCTCACCTGGAAAGCACCCATTTTCCCTGAGGGCAGCCTGACTTCAGCCCCATTGGGAAAAAATAGGAGAAGATATCCTTCTTTGCTGGAGACAGCCTATGGGTTCAGTCCCATTGACACTGATGGGAGATTGTGACCATTTTGGGTAAGGACAAAATTTCAAGTCATTGAAGGAAATATCAAGAAATTCTTAAGAACTCTCTAAAAAAACCCATCAAGAATTGTGAGATTCACAATAAAATTGTGAGCCAGCAACATCAACCTTTATTTGCCAGATACAGACTGAAAACTTTAGGTTCCAGACAATTGACTTTAAAGAACAGTCTACAAGAGTATCAGATGTTGTTTCTTTTTCTCCTATTTATTATAAAAATAGAATAATTATTGTGAAGAACAAACATTTAAAAAAAGCAAACCCACTTTTCCCCTAATGTGATGAAAGAAGCAAGACGTTAATAATGTTTTACTCCTGGGGGAATTACGTGCCACTGTGCATGAGCAGAATTTATGTCCCCTGCAGATTTCTTTGCTTCCTCACAGAAAAATGACTTTCTGATGGGGAAGCAGAGGGAAACCAGAAGAGCGGTCATGCAACCCTCCCCAGCAGTATGCTTTGGTAAATCAAGCAGAGAGGTAAATCATTGTGGGACAGGAGGTGGGACTGCGGAAGACCCAGCTGGTGGCGCCTACCCTGCGCCGGGCTCAGCTTCTAGTCCCGGCTGGGTTGGGGAGGACTGGATTTCCGCTTCCCCTGCACGGCATCCGGGGCCAGGTCAGACCCAACCCAAGATTTCCCCCCCAGCTGCAGGAAGCTCTGCAAACTACCCTCCACTCCCACCCCCCACACCCATCACTCCTCAGTTGCAGGGGGAGGGATCCCAGTACAGGGAGCAGCTCCCCCATTCACCCAACCCCCATGCATCCAGACCCCCCTCATAGCCAGACCCTCCTGCCAAGCCTCACCCCCCACACACTTGGGACTCCGCCAATGAGCCCCACTCCCCCAGCATCTGGACCCCCCCCCAAGCCCACTACTCCCAGACCCCACTCACTGAGCCCCAACCACCTTCACCTGGACCCCCCTGTGGAGTCCCATTACCGTTGCACCCAGAACCCCCTCCAACAAGCCCCTGTGCATCCAGATCCCCCCCCCCATATCCAGATTCCCCACTGAGCCGCCCGCACCCAGATTGCCCCACACAGAGCCCTATCAACCCACACCTGGATCCCCCCACACTAAGCTGCTCCACACTTGGATCCTGCCTTGCTGAGTCTGCCTGCCCACACAGAGGGGCAGGGCCCTGGGGCATTTCTGGGGCAAGCCCAGCCCTTGTGTTGTGTCAGGGTTGGGTGCAGCCTCACCGCTGAGTCTGTGTCCTGGCGGGGGGGAGCAAGCTGCACAGTGATCTTCCACCTCTGTGCAGCCAGTGGCCTGTGCTCCCAAATGCCATGCTGGATCCTCCACATTTATTTGACAAATAAAATGTGCAGAATTTGCTGAATTTTAAAATACCGTGAGCAGAATTTTTAATTTTTTGGCACAGAATGCCCTTGGGAGTAATGTTTAATGCAACAAGTAGGCAAGCATCCATCTTTTATCCTGCCAAATGGAGATTTATGAAGATAATAGTCATGATTTTGAGGAGGCAAAACAATATGCTTGGACTCTAGTACTGTATTCCTTAAATATACAAGTAGGAGGATCTATATATACACAAGTTTTCTGAACAATTATTTACATGCCATAATTCAATAATCCCTCCTCCTCGTCCCTTCTCTCTCAGTACCTTTATTTTTCACTTATGAAATTAAACTAAACAGCTGTTTATTTTGAATTGCTCTCTTGTAGCTTTTTAGGATTGAGATTGTTAATTTGTATATAAACCCACCTCTTTAATCCTAAATGCTGTTTTGCTGCAAGATCACTTAATGTATTTGATATGACTGGCTAATATTTAACTCAGTTTAAAAAGCTACATTAAAAGAACAATAAGTTTGCAAAGTCAAGTAATAACATTTAGATTTCCCTCACAACCTTAACTCTGCCCACTTAGGCATATATGTTACAATACAGTTCTCAATTACATGATAAGATAATGATTTCCACAGGACTCCTACTTCCTTCAGTACACAGGTTATATAGCAGATATTGAATATTAACTACAATTGAGCAAAAAAATTGAAATGTCTGTTCTGCAGGAAATATCAATATTTCATCATTTGTTTTTCCCCTTAATTGGGACAAAAAAGTTGAAATATCAAATATTTCTGTGGAATAAGAAGTTCTGAAATGTTTTGATTCGGGAATGCTGAAACAAAACACTCCATTTCAAGTCAGCTCAATCTTAAATTGCATCTTTCTAAGATGTCACAATGGATCATAGTTCAAGTGTCACATGCCCTCACTCTTCTATAAGGGGCAGGCTTCCTGGCTGCAATACATCTCCCATGTTGATGTATTGACAGTCCTGTGTCACTCCCATGATGCACTACATGACTCAATCAGAGAGGAGACCATGGTGCATTATGGGAGAGATAGTCCAGCAAAAGAACCCAACCCACAGGAGAGAATGGTGGCATGAAGAGTCCAATCTATAATTTCCATGAGTAGGGCCCTACCAAATTCATGGCTGTGAAAAACATGTCATGGACTATGAAATCCGCTGGTCCCCCCCAACCCTCATGAAATTTGGTTTCTTGTGTACATTTACCCTATACTATACAGATTTCACAGGGGGAAACCAGTGTTTCTCAAAAGAGGGTTGTGGGAGGGGGTCGCAAGGCTATTGTAAGGGGAAGGGGTCACAATATTTCCACCTTTACTTCTGCACTGCCTTCAGACCTGGGTAGCTGGAGAGTGGCAGAGGCTGGCTGGCCACCCAGCTCTGAAGGCAGCACCACAACCAGCAGCAGCGCAGAAGTACAGGTGGCAATACCATACCATGACACCCTTATTTCTGCACTGCTGCTGGCAGTGGCACTGTCTTCAGAGCTGGGCTCCCAGCCAGCAGCTGCAGAGCTTCCTGCAGCAGGAGGAGGTTTCTGAAGGTAGGTCTTCCCCATCCCTCACCAGTCTGGCCAAGGCCAGCAGCTGGAGTCTGGCGTACAGTAGGAGCTCTCAGCCAGGGCACCCCCAGCCCTACCTCTCCCTGGCTTCAGGCTCAGTGCCTCAGCACTTGGGAGTTACCGGGGCCAAGAGCAGGGGGAAGTGGGTTTGACTCCCCCAAACCATGGTGCCCTGGGCGGTCACCCATGTCGCCCATCCATCAGACCAGGCCAACCCTGCCCCCCCCCCAATGAGGACCCCCCCCCATACCATGCCACCCTCACTTTTGCGCTGCTACTGGTAGCGGTGCTGCTCTCCCACCACCCATCTCTGAAGGCCGTGCCACCACCAGAAACAGCACACAAGTAAGCGTGGCAACACCGCAACCCCTCTACAATAGCCTTCCAACCTCCCTGTGACCCTGTTTGGGTTGGGACCCCACGATTACAACACTGTGGAATTCAGATGCAACTTTCTGAAATGGTGAAATTTACTATTTTTTAAATCTTATGACCGTGAAATTGATCGAAAATGTGGTAGGGCCCTACCCATGAGGCATTGCAAAAGCCTAGGCAGATGGAATTGAAGGTCAAGCTGACTTGTATTTGTATTGCTCGCCTCAAGAGATCAAAATCAGCAGGTAGACCCCTAAAGATTGACCCTAAAATCATGAGATTTTAAAAACAGGGTTTTGGTTTTTTTAAGCCTGCCTTGACTTTTTTCTTCTACTCCTCTGCCAACGTGTGAAATAATTTCAGATTGAAACAATAACCTTTAAGGCATACCTCAACCTGGATGCTACAAAGGAGACTTGCCTTATCCTTTACCTCATCACTAAGAGAGAGGAGCTGCCATTCATTTCTTCTTGTTGTATTGACTCCCTACTCTCTTACTTTCTGACCTTCCATTCAGATAACCTTATTCCCTGAATTTCCACCCCGGCTTTCTCTTGCCCTACTACACAGTCACCTGAACCTTCCTAAAACAAAGAATCATGAGACTATTTTAGAAAACACTAGATTTGTTCACACACCACACACACACACTTCGGAACTGAGGGGTTGCAGTACAAAACCCTAAGACAGCTAGATAATGTGCACTGAATTCAGTACTGATCCTTACATGATTAAGATTTAATGCCAGAGAGAGTTACTGTTTTAGGCCACAGTTTAACATAATTACACAATCCATTTGAAATACAATAGCTATATTTATAATCTTTAAATATTATTTTTAAAATATTTTTTGCATTCAATCATTTAAAAAAATTGCAAACCATTCTACCTTCTTTGTATTAGTTTGAGTCAATATAGTTTATTCAGTAATTAAAAAAAATCTAATGACAATTAATTGTACAAAGAGCCAAAAATTAATGTTAGGTTTTCTTTATCCTGCTCATTCACTGCTCCTGGACCCAGCTTCAGTTCTTCCTACTCCCACCTTGTGCTGCCCCAACCCACTACTCATTTATACTCAAACAGACCCTGCCTTTAAGGACAGGTTTATGTTCTCCAGCTAGAAAGTTTTTTGCTGAGAGTTAGAGATATGTGGGAACCAGAATTTCCATTTCATGGGAAATTCTGCAATTTCAAAATTTGTTCTTTTTCCAAACTGGAACATCAAAAATATTATTTTGGCAGTTTTCCCTGCAGTGTACTCCCACAGTAATAATACCAGTATGCAAAGAAATAGCTGATCTCCAAAAACTCAAATCCACGTTGCAGTTACAAATACTGAGCCCCATTATGTGTCTAAGTTCAGACTTTGTACAAATGTTGATTATTCCCTCATCTTCCTCCTTCCAGAGCTACCTGAATCTCTTACTACAAAAAAGTTATAAAAGGTTCTGGTCCTATCATAAAGTGGAGTGAATTTAACATGTTTTTTTCAGTTACATCACTTTTTGTCCAATTTACTATAGAAGTTTTTGTAGTTACAATGCAAAGCATTTGACAACTCTATATAAATAATTAATACTTGGCAGGTTTTCAATTTATATAAAATACAGCGGCCATCTGCCAACCCTGACCCTCCTTCCTCCCTTCCTGCAATCTTTACCGATGATCTCTCTTCCCAGCCTCTAACTGTTTTGCCGACGCCTTTAAAATTGTTTTTGTGAAAGGTCTCTTCTCTCTAAATACTGCTACAGAGCAAACAACTATCCTTACAGAAACAGCAGGGTATTGCATGCACTGCATGTCCAGTAAGATCTATATACTACCAGAAATGCTACATGCATCTCATTTCTGTAGAAGCAGTGAACTGGGCTCCAGAAACTGCAAGTTTCCTCATGACTGTTTCCTGCTAATAATCTGAAAGTTGCCAGAGTAACTTGAACCTCTCCCCTCTCCACACCCAATCCCTAGGTCACTAACCTTCCCAGCACTGACAGCAAGGACTCTCTGAAAAAGAATGACAAAATCTAAAACAACTTTGCATATACAGGGAACGGTTTGCCAGAGATTTGAACTATGATAAAAAAAAATCAGCCCTTCTGAGCCTACCATTATTTTTAAGAGCCCTTTGGTTATAGGCATATTAGGATTTTGCACTTTACAGTTAAAAACAAAAATACAAAAAAAACCCAAACCTGGCAACAACTATGCAACTATTTGTTCAACTTGCCCTTAATTCTCCTACTCCCCTTTCCTCCTCCCCACATTTTATATCCTTATTACATCAGATAATGCTACATCAATGATGTAGTACAATACAGTACAGTACATCTGGTGGCTTAGGTAATAAATCACAAGTCTATTTTTCTAAGCTTTTACAAAAAATGTTATCTGCTTCTTTCCTACTAGCAGTACTATAGATTTAAATGGCCTGCTTAGCTTCATAAGCTAGCTCACCAAGCCTGGCACAAGAGTTTCACAGCTACGTCATATGCTTGACATGTTAACAGTGAGTCCCCAGTTACATTCTGAAATTTTCATTTTACACTTTTTAGAAGTCTCCACTTGCCACATTATACCAAGATAAGGGACAGTTTGAGAGATCTGTCCTGGCCTCTCATCTGGCAATAGAGGCAGCAAACACTAAAACCAACCTTCCTGTTTGGGAACTCCCATCATCTTCTCAAAATGCAGCTACAACATTCTTCCAGCACTGCAACAACATTTGACGCATAGGGTCAGATTTTCAAACCAGCCTCAGGAATTATGAGCACAACACCCATTTGTGGTAGATCTCAGTTACTCAATTTGCACATGTAAACAGCTGCTTGAACACACAGCATTCACATGTGCATTTCAGAGGCTTAGTTTGAAAAATTGGCCCCTGCCACAAAGGATATGCCAAACCAGGATTTTAAAAACTTTAGATTTGTTCCTACCTTCCTTTTACCTCCTAGTCCTGTCAAACTACCACAGTTTGCAGATTGCTTAAAATACCATATTTAATGCTCTCCAACTGAAAGTAAAGTGCTTAACAGTAACTTCAGCTCAGTCCAAGCAACATCAAGTAACAGCTGTGTAATCAGGATTTCTGCCACTGGTTACATGGATGTGCTTATACTCTAGTGCATCTTCAAATTATCCCAGAGAGGAGACGAATGCCTGGATTTCACAGTGGAGTCTCTTTTTAAACACATACGAAGTATTTTAATCATCATCATACCAAAGATTGAATGTCTGGATTAAAGTATCAACTTGAAAAACTTGTGAGCCACACTGCAGTACATTTAAATCCTGAGTTACTAGCTCAAAGTTTCAATATGTTTAATTCGGACAGTCACTGGCAAATTTTAAAGCATTTATCCCCTTTACATTTTGTCAGACATCGGGTTGGAAGTGAACATGTTGAAGACTAAGTGGATGCGGAATGAGCATTGTGCAGAAGGAATCATCACTGAAAATGGGAAAGTAATCGAGGAGGTCAATAAATATATTTACCTGGGTCAACAGAAAAGAGGAGGAGGAGAAAGGTGGGGTGAGCAAGTTTCAGCAAAACAAAGATGGCTCTAACAGATGATGAGCCTCCATGAAGAAAAGGAAAGAACTGTTTAACTCCACTCCCAACTTAACTTTAACTGCCAGCAATGATATACGGAGATGAAAGCTGGTCAATAACGAAAGCGGAGGAAGAAAAATTCGCTGTCACCCAGAGAGCAATGGAAAGGGGAATGTGTAAGATATCGCTCCAGGATCACATACCGAATGAGAAGATCAGACGGCATACAGAGTTGGGCTGTCAACCAATTTAAAAAAATTAATCACACGATTGATTGCACTGTTAAACAATAATAGAATACCAGTTATTTAAATATTTTTAGATGTTTTCTACATATATATTGATTTCAATTACAACACAGAACACAGAGTACAGGGATCACCTTATATTTATTTTTGATTACAAAAATATTTGTGCTGTAAATAGGAATAACTATTTAGTGTTTTTATTTTTCTAATAAAGTTTCCTTTACTGTGATTCTTCATTGTTGTCATGCCATCTTAGTCCCCCAGCTCTATACTGCTTTTTTGTAGGGGACAGATAAAGGGTGGTACTCTCCCTCAAGCCCCATCCATACCTCAAGCATTTGACATTTATAGTGCCAGAAAGCACCACTCAGTATGGCTCTTTATGACACAATAATCATGGTTTTATTTTGTTATGTTTGTTACTTTGATCATCAGTGAAAGTACACAATGTTTGCAGTTAAATCATCATCATCAAGCTTCAGAATCAACACACGATTGAGATAAAGGAAGCAATTCACACCTGTAAAAGCTATTGTTTAAGTCTCTGTGCAGACTCAAGTAGACAAAACAGCATTGGCTTGCATTCAGTTCATATTCTGAGGATTATCTTCACAGCCATAGGAACCAGAGATTTAGGGCCAGATTCTTAGAGTATGTCTACACTACGAAATTAGGTCGAATTTATAGAAGCCGGTTTTATAGAAATCGGTTGTATACAGCTGATTGTGTGTGTCCCCACATAAAATGCTCTAAGTGCATTAAGTCAGCGGACTGCGTCCACAGTACCAAGGCTAGCGTCGACTTCCAGGCCGTTGCACTGTGGGTAGCTATCCCACAGTTCCTGCAGTCTCCGCCGCCCATTGGAATTCTGGGTTGAGATCCCAATGCCTGAATGATGCAAAACAGTGTCACAGGGGGTTCTGGATACATGTCATCAGGCACCTCCCCCTCCGTCAGAGCAACGGCAGACAATAGATTCGTGCCTTTTTACCTGGGTTACCTGTGCAGACAACATACCACGGCAAGCATGGAGCCCACTCAGCTCAGCTCACCATATGTCATCTGGGTGCCGGCAGACGTGGTACTGCATTGCTACACAGCAGCAGCTAATTGCCTTTTGGCAGTAGACGGTGCAGTATGACTGGTAGCCTTCATCGGCTATCTGGGTGCTGGCAGACGTGGGGCTGCATTGCTACACAGCAGCAGCCCCTTGCCTTTTGGTAGAAGATGGTATATTACGATTGATATCAGTCATTGTCATACTGCAGTGGCTGTCAATCATGGGTACCTGGGCAGACATGCTCAGTTCTATCGAACAGTCTCGACGATGATGGCTATCAGTCGTAGTATGCTATTTTCCGCCAAGCACCCAGAAGATGCCGAGGGCTATCAGTCATGCTGCATCGTCGTCTGCCAGCTTAAGATGTAAAAAATAGATTTGTTCTGTATTCATTTGCTTCCCCCTCCCTTCGTGAAATCAACGTCCTGCTAAACCCAGGGTTTTGAGTTCAATCTTTGGGGGGGGCCATTCTGTGTGACAGTTGTTTGTGTTTCTCCCTGATGCACAGTCACCTTTGTTGATTTTAATTCCCTGTACCTGTATGCCATGTCGTCACTCGCCCCTCCCTCCTTCCCTCCCTCCAATACTAGTTTCACGCCTTTTTTCAGACCAGACGCCATAGCACTGGGATCATGGAGCCCGCTCAGATCACCGCAGCAATTATGAGCACTATGAACACTACACGCATTGTCCTGGAGTATATGCAGAGCCAGGACATGCCAAAGCAAAACCAGGACCAGCCGAGGAGGCGATTGCAGCGTGGTGACAAGAGTGATGAGGAAATTGACATGGACATAGACCTCTCACAAGGCACAGGCCCCAGCAATGTGCAAATCATGGTGTTACTGGGGCAGGTTCATGCCGTGGAATGCTGATTTTGGGCCCGGGAAACAAGCACAGACTGGTGGGACTGCATCATGGTGCAGGTGTGGGACGATTCCCAGTGGCTGCGAAACTTTCACATGCGTACGGGCACTTTCATGGAACTTTATGACTTGTTTTCCCCTGCCCTGAAGAGCCAGAATACCAGGGATGAGAGCAGCCCTCACAGTTGAGAAGCGAGTGGCGATAGCCCTGTGGAAGCTTGCAACGTCAGACAGCTACCCGTCAGTCGGGAATCAATTTGGAGTGGGCAAATCTACTGTAGGGGCTGCTGTGATCCAAGGTGCCAGGGCAATCAAAGACCTGATGATATCAAGGGTAGTGATTCTGGGAAACGTGCAGGCCATAGTGGATGACTTTGCTGCAATGGGATTCCCAAACTGTGGTGGGGAGATAGACGGAACCCATATCCCTATCTTGGCACCGGAGCACCAAGCCACTGAGTACATAAACCACAAGGGATACTTTTCAATGCTGCTGCAAGCCCTGGTGGATCACAAGGGACGTTTCACCAACATCAACGTGGGATGGCCGGGAAAGGTACATGATGCTCGCGTCTTCAGGTACTCTGGTCTGTTTCGAAAGCTGGAGGAAGGCACTTTCTTCCCCGTCCGGAAAATAACCGTTGGGGATGTTGAAATGCCTATCGTGATCATTGGGGACCCAGCCTACCCCTTAATGCCATGGCTCATGAAGCCGTACACAGGCAGCCTGGACAGTAGTCAGGACCTGTTCAACTACAGGCTGAGTAAGTGCCGAATGGTGGTGGAATGTGCATTTGGACGTTTAAAAGCACGCTGGCGCAGCTTACTGACTCGCTCAGACCTCAGTGAAAAGAATATCCCCATTGTTATTGCTGCTTGCTGTGCACTCCACAATATCTGTGAGAGTAAGGGGGAGACATTTATGGCAGGGTGGGAGGTTGAGGCACATTGCCCGGCCACTGATTACGCGCAGCCAGACACCAGGGCGGTTAGAAAAGCACAGCAGGGCGCAGTGCGCATCAGAGAAGCTTTGAAAACGAGTTTTGTGACTGGCCAGGCTACGGTGTGAAACTTCTGTTTGTTTCTCCTTGATGAACCCTCTGCCCCCCCCCCACCTGGTTCACTCTACTTCCCTGTAAACCAACCACCCCGCCCTCCCCTCCCCCCTTCAAGCACCGCTTGCAGCGGCAATAAAGTCATTGTTACTTCACATTCATGCATTCTTTATTAATTCATCACACAACTAGGGGGATAATTGCCAAGGTAGCCCGGGATGGGTGGGGGAGGAGGGAAGGAAAAGGACACACTGCAGTTTAAAACTTTAACTCTTATTGAAGGCCAGCCTTCTGATGCTCGGGCAATCATCTGGGGTGGAGTGACTGGGTGGCCGGAAGCCCCCCCACCGTGTTCTTGGGCGTCTGGGTGAGGAGGCTATGGAACTTGGGGAGGAGGGCTGTTGGTTACACAGGGGCTGTAGCAGCGTTCTCTGCTCCTGCTGCCTTTCCTGCAGCTCAATCATACGCCGGAGCATATCAGTTTGATGCTCCAGCAGCCGGAGCATATCAGTTTGATGCTCCAGCAGCCGGAGCATCGACTCTTGCCTTCTGTCTGCAAGCTGACGCCACCTATCATCTTCAGCCCGCCACTTGCTCTGTTCATCCCATGATTCAGCCCGCCGCCTCTCCTCTCGTTCATACTGTCCTTTTCTGTAGTCTAACATTGACTGCCTCCACGCATTCTGCTGTGCTCTTTCAGCATGGGAGGACATCTGGAGTTCCGTGAACATATCATCCCGAGTCCGCCGTTTTCTCCTTCTAATCTTCACTAGCCTCTGTGAAGGAGAAACATTTGTAGCTGGTGGAGGAGAAGGGAGAGGTGGTTAAAAAAAGACACATTTTAGAGAACAATGGGTACACTCTTTCATGTTAAATTTTGCTGTTCACATTACACAGAACATTCGCTTTCGTTACAAGGTCGCATTTTTCCTCTTATATTGAGGGCCTCTCACGCAGTGCCAGGCAACAGATTTCGGCTTGCAGGCAGCCATGGTAAGCCACAGTCTTTTGGCTTTTTTAACCTTCTTAACATCTGGGAATGGTTTCAAACAGTAGCGCCCTCATTTCCCATACCAAGCACCCGTTGGGTTGGCCATTTAAAATGGGTTTGCAGTGTAAAAGGAGGGGCTGCGGTTTCCGGGTTAACATGCAACACAAACCCAACTAACCCCCCTTCCCCCGACACCCAATTATAGGGGATGATCACTTCACCCCTCCCCCCCCACCGCGTGGCTAACAGTGGGGAACATTTCTGTTCAGCCGAGCAGGAACAGGCACCTCTGAATGTCCCCTTAATAAAATCGCCCCATTTCAACCAGGTGACTGTGAATGAGATCACTCTCCTGAGGATAACAAAGAGCGATAAGGAATGGATGTTGTCTGTATGCCAGCAAACACCGGGACCATACACTGCCATGGTTTGTTATGCAATGATTCCAGACTACGTGCTACTGGCCTGGTGTGGTAAAGTGTCCTACCGTGGCGGACGGGATAAGGCAGCCCTCCCCAGAAACCTTTTGCAAAGGCTTTGGGAGTACATGAAGGAGAGCTTTCTGGAGATGTCCCTGGAGGATTTCTGCTCCATCCCCATACACGTTAACAGACTTTTCCAGTAACTGTACTGGCCGCGATTGCCAGGGCAAATTAATCATTAATCATTTAAACACACTTGCTTTTAAACCATGTGTAATATTTACAAAGGTACACTCACCAGAGGTCCCCTGTGTGCCCTCAGGGTCTGGGAGCATGCCTTGGGTGAGTTCGGAGGTTACTGGCTCCAGGTCCAGGGTGATAAACATATCCCGGCTGTTGGGGAAACCGGTTTCTCCGCTTCCTTGCTGCTGTGAGCTATCTACATTATCTTCATCCTCATCTTCCTTGTACCCTGAACCCGCTTCCCTGTGTGTTTCTCCAGTGACGGAGTCATAGCACACGGTTGGGGTAGTGGTGGCTGCACCCCCTAGCATGGCATGCAGCTCCGCATAGAAGCGGCATGTTTGCGGCTCTGCCCCAGACCTTCCGTTTGCCTCTTTGGCTTTGTGGTAGGCTTGCCTTAGCTCCTTAATTTTCACGCAGCACTGCTGTGCGTCCCCGTTATGGCCTCTGTCCTTCATGGCCTTGGAGACCTTTTCTAATATTTTGCCATTTCGTTTACTGCTACGGAGTTCAGCTAGCACTGATTCATCTCCCCATATAGCGAGCAGATCCCGTACCTCTCATTCGGTCCATGATGGAGCTCTTTTGCGATCCTGGGACTCCATCATGGTTACCTGTGCTGATGAGCTCTGTGTGGTCACCTATGCTCTCCACGCTGGGCAAACAGGAAATGAAATTCAAACGTTCGCGGGGCTTTTCCTGTCTACCTGGTCAGTGCATCTGAGTTGAGAGTGCTGTCCAGAGTGGTCACAATGAAGCACTGTGGGATAGCTCCCGGAGGCCAATAACGTTGAATTACGTCCACACTACCCCAATTCCGACCTGCTAAGGCTGATTTTATCGCTAATCCCCTCGTCAGACATGGAGTAAAGAAACCGGTTTAAAGGGCCCTGTAAGTCGAAAGAAAGGGCTTCGTCGTGTGAACGTGTCCAGGCTTAATTCGATTTAACGCTACTAAAGTCAACCTAAACTCTTAATGTAGACCAGGCCATAGATTGTGTAAATTGTCATAGCTCCATCGCACCCATAGTTTTTGTTTTTAGTGAAAAGTTTTTTTTCCTTGAGTACGGTGTGTCATCCACAAAGAGGAGGTTACTTACCTGTAACTGGATGATCTTCTAGATGTGTGGTCCGTATCTGTATTCCACTGAGTGTTACGAACACATACCATGCTCCCAGAGTTGGAGAGCTTTGAAAGCAGGGTCCATTGATCCAGGCACATGCCCTGACTTGCCTCGTGCTTCCATCTGAGTTCATAAAAGGTGAGGCAGACCAACCGAATCCCCAGTTCCTTCTCTACTTCGAATCTGACCAATTCAATGCAGAGGGGAAGGAGGGCAGGAAGTGGAATACAGAGAGGGACCACACGCCACAAAGAATCTCCAGTTACAGTTAAGTAATCTTCTCTTCTTTGAATGATAGTCATTATTGTATTCCACTGAGGTTGATTGAAAAGTAGTACCTAAGTTGGTAGAGGGTGAGAGGATGAAAATGGAAGGGTCGTTCAGAGGACAGTCATGCCAAAGGAGGTATTCGTCATTGAGTCCTGCACAAGAGCATAATGTGTTGCAAAGGTGTGCACCAAACTCCACATGGCTGCTCTACATGTGTGTATGAGAGGCATGTTCTGGAGGGAAGCTGTAGTTATAGCTAGAGCCCTAGTGGAATGAGTCCATATCCCTGCAGGCACAGGTAGGCCTGATTGATAGCACAGCTTGATGCTGTTAGAAATCCACTTTAAGATTGTCTGGATGGAGATAGCCAAGAGACTTGGGGACCAAGCTATGGCAATGAACAGTCTATGGGATTTCCCGTAGGTTTCATTCTCTGTAGGGAGAAGGCCAGAACATACCGAACAGAGCAGAAACGGAGTCGACATTCTTCTGAGGAGGCATGCAATTTCAGAAAGAAAACAAGCAAGTGAATAGCTTGGTTAATGTGAAAATGGGATACCACCTTAGGTAGAAATTTAGGGTGCTGGCATAAGGAGACCTTGTGGAATATTGTGAACAGCGGGTCTGCCACCATAGTGCTGAGTTCCCCAACTCTCCTCACCGAAGCGATAGCAACCAGGAAGGCAACTTTCATGGACAAGGAGGACATGGAGGAAGATGCCAGCGACTCAAAGGGGGATTTTGTTAAAGCGGAGAGTACCAAATTCAGGTCCCTTCGAGGAGTGATTGGCTGGAGGGGGGCAGAAGGTTCTGAGGAGGCCCTTCCAAAATCTAGCAGTTAGTGAATGTATAAAAATGGAGCGACCCTCCATAGTTGGATGGAACACACAGACTGCAGTCAGGTCGACTGTCAAAGTGCTGAGGGCAAGACCCTTGACTTTAGGAACAGAATCCTAGTAGTAGAATGAGGGGGATTTCCACCTTGTCTGGTAGAACCCCTTTATGTTGGGCCCAAAGACAAAAAGTGCCTCCATTAAGCCTGGTAACATTGGCTAGTGGATTCCTTCCTGCTGTTAGAGAGAATGGCTTGTACAGCCGAGGAGCATGCCCATTCTAGCATAGATGCCAATCGAAATACCATGCCCTGGAATGGAGCAGATGTGGATTGGGGTGCTTGATTCTGCCATCATGCTGGGTCAGGAGATCAGGGAAGTAATGGACAGGGTTCAGGGGATGGAACAATATGCAGAGGAGACTGGGGAACCAGAATTGTCTGGGCCAGAAGGGGGCAAGGAGAATGACTGTCTTACTTCATCTTGTGGAGTACTTGAGGTAGGCGCAGTAGTGGAGGAAACGCATAGTTGAGTTCGTCTGCCCATGATAGGAGAGCTTTGCCCTGGGAGTTATAACCGAGGGCTCCTCTGGAGGAATACGTGGCGCACTTGCTGTTTGTCTGAGAAGTTAACAGGTCTCTGATTGGGGTCCCCCGTTTCTCAGAGATGTTGTGTAACATCGTATTGCAAAACTCCCACTCGTGGTTGATGGTAAAGTGTCTATTGAGAGAGTCCACAAGTCCGTTCTGTGTCCTCAGAAAATAGGTAGCAGATAGAGTGATCTGATGCACCAGTTTCATAGACTGACTGTTTCTGTGCAAAAAACAGAGAATCTTGCTCCAGGCTGCTTGTTGATATAGAAAATCGAGGTGGTGCCTGACATGATGAAAGTGAATGAGAGGGAGAAACGATTTTCATGCCCTTCACACTGTGAACATATCTAAGTTCCAGGATATTGATGTACACCCTGGATTCTTGAAGTCTCCACGCATCTTGCACTGTGAAGGCCTCCATATGGGCTTCCCAGCCTTCGAGGGATGCATCAGTGATTATAATCTTGCTCAGAGAGGAGGGGAGAAAGGGAACGCAAATGTGTACGTGGTGTGGATCTGTCCACCACAGAAGAGAAAACAGCTGGGACTGTCAGCCCGAGGTCCAAAGAGTCACTGCTTGGAGAATACACGGACTGGAGCCATGTCTCAAGGGAGAGAAAGTGGAGCCTTGTGAAAGGTCACAGGGAGCACAGAGACACATGGCTCCAAGAGACAGGCAAGTCCTGGCTGGTACTCGTGGGTTGCTTGTGATGTGAGAAATGATGTTCATTGTTTGAAATCTGTCTGGGAGCTGGTACACCCATGCTGTGATACAGTTTAAGGTAGCCCTGATGAAGTCTAGTGACTGAGTGGGGCTGAGGATCAATTTCTCAATGTTAATGCTGACTCGCATTGAAGCAAGGAGATTGAGTAACATAGAGGTTGACACAAGGGCTTCTTGAGGGGACTTGACTGCCAGGAGCCAGTCACTGAGATATGGGAAAACAAGAAGGCCATAACATCTGAGCTGAGCTGCCACTACAGAAAATACTTTGGTGAAGAGTCTGGGATCGTTAGCTATGCCAAGGGAAGCACTTGCTACTAGAAATGCTACTAAATTTTAAATTTGCTAAAATTTACAGATTTACCCATTGTAAATCTGAGAAAATGTCTGTGGGAGGGATAAATGTCAATGTAAAAGCAAGCATTCTTCATATCGCAAGCCATGAACCACATGCATTTTTATAGGGATGGAATTATTGCTGCCAGAATTACCAAGTGAAACTTGAGTTTGCGGCTGAAGCAACTGAGGTGGTGAAGGTCAAGGATTGGTCTCCAACCACCTTTCTTCTTGAGGATTAAGAAGTAAGTTGAGCAGAACCCTGTTCTTTGATATTCTGTCTATAGGAACGTGTTATTGCCCCCTGTTGCAATGAAGTGTTCCCCTTGAGTGAGGATACTGTCATGAGAGTGGTCCCCAAAGGGGCACAGAGAGGGGGGATTTGGAGGAGGTAGCCTGACAAACTTGATTGTATAGCAAATGCAGATGATATTCAGCACCCATTTGTCTATTGTGCTAAGTGACCCCGAAAGGAAGTGGAGGAGTCACAAGGTGTTAGGCTTTGTGGTTGGCAGCTCTCGAGCTCATGTCAAAAATACATCTTGGCCTGAGGCTGGGTTTGAGATGAGGAAGCCAAAAGAGGGGTGCGGAGGGAACCAACATCTTTGAGTTTTCTGGCATTTTCACACAGGGTTCCAGTGGATGAATGACTAGTGAAACTTGTGTTGGGGCAGGAGTGTATATTCCCAAGGAGTTGAGGTCTAGCCCTAGATTTTTTTAATGTATGTAAAGACTCATCTGTCATTTGGTTAAAAAGATAGGATTCATCAAAAGGGAGGTGCTCAATGATATTCTGGACCTCCCTCAGAAAACCAGAAGCATGAAGCCAGGACCCCCTATGCAACATGATAGCAGTGGCCGTGGCCCTGGAGGAGGTGTCAGCCACGTCTATGGTGGACTTGAGAGGAGTTCTGGCTATAAGTTCCCCTTCCTTGATGAGGTTCTGGAACCAGGCACGGTCTTGTTGAGGTAGGGTACCAGCAAGTTCCTTGAAGTTAGCGTAATTCAGGATGTCATATTTAGTCAATAGGGCTTAATAACTGGCTATCCTGAACTGCACACTGAAGGAAGAGAAGACTTTTCTCCCCAGAAGGTTGAGGAGTTTTCCTTTTTTATCCCCAGGAATGGACTGAAGGGGGGTGCTGCTTGGTCCCCTCTGCAGCAGCCTGAACTACTAGCAAATTTGGAGCAGGATGGGAGAAGAGGAATTCTGATCCCTTGGTCAGGATGTAGTATTACTTCTCCGTTCCTTTGGGGTGGTGGAACAAATGTCAGGAGTATGCCATACAGCTCTGACTGGCTCCACTGTTAATTGGGACTGCAATTCTTGCCAGTGCCAAAGCATATAGGCTATCCAGGAGTTTATGCTGCGAGTCCTGAACCTCCTCCAGTGGGACCTGGAGTTCTCCTGCAACTCTCCTCAGAAGCTCCTGAAAAACTGTCTCAAGTCATCTGATGGGAAAGAAGACGATGTAGCAACCAATCATACAGTGAGGAGAATGGGAACCTAGCAAGTTCTGGCAGAACTTCCAGGACCAGGGATCTTCCACCACTATTAGATCCACAAATGTGCTTGATAGATCTCTTGGGGTTGGGAGAGGGGAGAAACAGGAGGTGATTCTCTTCTAGACAGGTTGGTTCCAATGGAGTGTACTGTGTCCAGGAACCTCAATATGGCCAGTAAGCTAGATCCTCTGGAGGTTATAGAAGTCCTCCTGGCTTTGGGTACCAATGGCTCCAAGGAGGGTGATGGGGTAAGTTGTTCCCATGGACGAGCAAGTCTCCTTGATGGTACATAGGAGCAGTATGGAAGAGGTGGTTCTTTGTCCAGCTCCGATTCATCTGAAGAAGAGAAGGCAGATGCAGTTCTAGTGGAGGTACTGCCAGAGCCAATGGAACAGAGTATAGTACCTGTGAGGAAGGCAAAGACTTGTACTCTAGAACATCTCATTGAGAGGATATGATGTCCCTGGAAGTGGAGGGGACCAATGGAGGAGGGGAAGCTGGGTCTGTAAAACAAAGACCTCATGAGGTTCAGGCCTGGATCCAGATGTTCCTGGTGTGAGGGGCACTCTTTCCCTCTTGGTACTGGCGCTGAGGACTTCCCCAGTACAGGCAGTTGTCATGGCCTCATGATGTGCTGCTAATGGCAGTATGGCTGTTCAAAGCTCGGGACTGTGGGACATCATAGTTTCTGGGTCTTCTTTTTGTGTCTGTGGGACTTGGACCACGCACTGTTCCCTTGTGCTGAGCTAGTGTAGGGAGCATCCATTTTTTTGGACTTGGCAAAAGACTCAATCCCATGCTTATGGGAGTGCTTCCGAACTTCCTGACTAGGCCCCACCATAGGATCAGTGTGGGGTAGTCCTGCCAGCACCGGAGTCAGACATACTAGCTGAGGTATGCTTCTCACTGAATCAGGCCGATCTACAGGGGGGATTCCCTGGCCTGGGTCTGAGTGCATCCTCACAGCCATCTCCATGAGATACTTGCAGAGATAAAAAGCTGGCCTTCGTGGGTTTGTCTGAGAAAGGATTAGCAAATACTTCACCTAGCCATAACATGAGCTTCTCCCAGGCAGCAGGGGCAGCATTGATAGTCGTCGCTACCAGAGAAGGATCACGGGCAGGAGGTGTAGAGTTTGAAGTCTTAGGTGCTGGGAATAGTGCGGCACCTGCCTAGGGGTTTGGGAGCGGTTAGGGGAAAAACCCAATGCTATCCTAAAACTAATGTTAAAAACTATAAACTATTAAACGAGGAGAGATAAAAACTAGTAAAACTGTAGCTAAAACCAGTAAACTAACTATGATCTTTTCGAAGTACATCAGAGATGAGGACACTAAAATTCCAATCTGGACCATGCGGCAGTGAGAAGGAAATGGAGACGCAGTCGATCCACCCTGCCCTTTGTTGCCTTGGATGGAACTATGAGGTGAGTCACGGTGCATGCCCGGACCGATGGATGCTACTTTCAGAATTCTCCGACTTCAGGCCCATGGGGCATATACATAACCCTCAGTGCAAGACCATCACTCAAAAGAGGAAAAATTATGGGGTTCCTGATCCAATGTTATCTTGCCCAGTCCAACTCCTGTTTTTACTCAATGTCAATTCAATACCCATATATGAATCACTGCAATGCATTTTATAAACATAATACATGCATCCAAAAATGTTCTTCCTTTATAGTGGTACCTGATTAAAGAAATGGCATAACTAATTAATGAAGCAGAGTAGAAATCCTATGAGGAGCTTATTGGAGTTATTCATTTAGTACTCAAGTTTACCATGCTTATTACAATAAACATCAAAATATTTAATAACTACTAGACAGTTTTCAAGAGTGTCACTATCTTTGTATAATCAGAGGTAGCACTCAACAGAAACAGTATTTATACTGGTACTTATCTTGTTCTAGAGCTATGAATAGGGCCCTACCAAATTCAGTGTCCATTTTGGTTCACTTCATGGTCATGGGGTTTTAAAAATCATAAATTTCATGGTGTTGTAATTGTAGGAGTCCTGACCCAAAAAGGAGTTGTGGGGCGGGGGTGGGGGGGAGGGGTTGCAAGTTTATTGTGTATAGGATTGGGGGGGTTGCAGTACTGCTACCCTTACTTCTGTGCTGCTGCTGGCAGCGGCTGCTTTCAGAGCTGGGCATCTAGAAAGCGGTGGCTGCTGGCCGAGAGCCAGGGGCAGCTCTAGCTTTTTTGCCGCCCCAAGCACGGCAGGCAGGCTGCCTTCGGCGGCTTGCCTGCGGGAGGTCCCCGGTCCCGCAGATTCGGCGGCATGCCTGCAGGAGGTCCGCCAGTCCCGCTGCTTTGGCATACCTTCCGTCGAATCCGCAGGACCGGGGACCTCCTGCAGTCATGCCGCCGAAGGCTGCCTGACTGCCGCCCTCGCAGGGACCGGCAGGGCAGCCCCGGTGGCTTGCCGCCCCAGGCACGCACTTGGAGCACTGGTGCCTGGAGCCGCCACTGCTGGGAGCCCAGCTCTGAAGGCAGAGCCACCGCCACCAGCAGCGCAGAAGGAAGGATGACATGGTATGGTATTGCCACCCTTACTTCTGTGCCGCTGCCTGCAGAGGTGGGCCCTCAGTCAGCAGCCACCACTCTCCAGCTGCCCCGTTCTGAAGGCAGCAGCATAGAAGTAAGGGTGGTAATACCGCACCCCCCCTAAAATAACCTTGTGACCCCCCTGCAACTCCCTTTTGGGTCACGACCCCCAATTTGAGAAACGCTAGTCTCTCTCCGTGAAATCTGGTCTTGTGTGTGCTTTTACCCTATACTATAGGGATTTCACGGTCCATGACATGTTTTTCATGGCCATGAATTTGGTAGGGCGCTAGCTATGAACTATTCAGAAAGGATATTGTCAATAATAGTCCCAAAAAGGGCACCCTAAGAAATGATAGCACTAGTGCTACTACCAAAATAAAAGCAAAACGAATTCAAGATTTTGTAAAACTTTTTTGTTTCTATTTTCCAAAAACGGTAACTAAGCAGCAGGCCAAAGCCACCAACCCCTCCTCCCTTTGCAAAGGAGTAGAATGGGTAATGCCAAAGCTCTGCCTTCTGACATCTCTACCATGCAAAAGAAAACAGTTCCTTTGCATGCACATACACACACACACAACAGTAATTCCAGCTTCTGCTCTTCTTCCTATTCATGTAACTTGTACTAAGTTAGGTATCATCCTGTGGTAATGCCACACAATTCCTCCTTTTATTTAAATAATAATGAAGGAAGGGATGAAGGTTGAAAGAAAAGAGTTAATCTTTCAGCATGAATCCAGATCATTTGAATTTTCATTCAATCAATCAATCAATCACATTTTGGATCATACTGCAGTTTTCAGGAGCCCCATCTATTCTTAAGTGGTGAGTGTAACTGGATAAAATCATCATGTCTCCATTATGTGATTAAAACAGCTCTTGACCATGTTGTTTCTACATCTCTCTTTGTTTTCAACTTCTCCATGGCTCCAAAGTTTCCCCCTTGTCCCCATTAAAGGCAATCCCAGACATAGTTGGCTGCTATGCCTCTTTATACATACCACTCAGATCTTGAGTAATGAGGGGCATTTTGTGTAGGGGGTGTTCCTAACAATGGGACCTCATCCAACTGCTGCGTGTTGCCTTAACTGAATGTTAAAACAAGGTAGGCTAACATTAGACAAGTGTCCTTGGAAAATTATTAGCACAAGTGATAGTTTATTGCTGAAACATTCTTAAACAAAAATAGAAATGTATTTAGCACAGTGTCTTAGATTTCCAGCACAGAAAAAGGGTCTGAATTATTTTGCATGGTCTCTGCTCTTCTTAATAATAGTCACTAGCTACACTGATAACCTCAGTCTCCCCCTCCCTAAGCCTCACAAAAACAGCTCTTTCATAGTTTGAAGTACCAAAAACGGTTTCAAGACTCTAATAAATGTCTAGCAGAGTGATCTATTATAACAAACAACACCGTCCACTAGCTTTACTGTATCATCTTTAAACCCAAACTGTCAAATCTTCACTAAATCTCATAACAGCCTGTGGGAAAGGAACTTATTACCTGCATTGTACAAAAGGGGAAACTGAGGTCCAGAAAAGTGGCTTGCTTGGAATCACAGAGAGGCATTAGCAAAAATCAGGTCAGGAATCTAGGAGACCTGACACAAGGAGAGAAGAAAAAAGAGTGAACCAAAGTGAAACAATTTAAAATAGTATGGAGATAGAAATAGTTGGCCTGAATCTCTTCCCACACTGGATTTACAGAATTGTACTTCCATAGTCTTAAAGGAGAAGAAACTGAGGCTCAAGGAATCAAATGGAGAGAAAAAGTGGTGAATAAACCCTGGGGAAACAAGCCAAGAAAGAAACCAACCTGAAAGTGGTGAATTTTACATACCTGACTTATGCTCGGGTATTTTATTTCCACATCTAACACTATCATATATCTGGATGGAATGAAGTAATGGATAGGATGAGTATTTTGAACACCTGTATTACATAAAATTGCTGGCTATTTTGGATTCTTTACTTAAATATTTGGAAAAAAGACCGAAAATAATCTGAAATTTACACAAGTGCTCCCAGAATGCTCCTGCAGATGGGGGACCAGTGGCATCCAGTATCCTGCTTTATTTAGACAATAGCTCTTTGAAAGGTTTGATTTTTTTTTTTTAAATAGCTGCACTTATGCAAGGCCCCCAGGTGAACATACTGAGTGCCTTGGAGCAAGGGAAATGGATGGTAGCCAAAAGATGCCCTCTTACTGTATAAAGGGACCCAAACTGCATATATACATAAGTAACTTACCACCCCACCTTAATTCCCTTATCCTTTCTTTCATTATGGAAACCAATAGGACAGATGTCTTCTTTATCCCTGTCCCTCCCCATGTTTCCATCAGTACAAAAGAGAGAGCAACATGTGGTAGGTGGGGAAAGCAGAAGTGGAGGCTGGCAGAGTCTAGCCTTTTCAATACAGCATAGCTAAGTGCAATCTTGTGAGGAAGGAGCTGGCAGCTCTCAGGATAGTAGTGCCACAGAAACAGTCAGGGGTAGACAAGGTGTGTAGGAAACCCAGCTTCCAACCCTTAAGAGAGCTCCTCCCACCACTGAAAACTCAGAGCTGAGCTGAGATCAGAGCCTGGTCGTGGGCAACCTTCATAGTCCTCTTTGGGGCTAAAGAACATTTGCTTCAAAACACGAGCATAGGCATAGCCTCAGTGAAGAGTTCAGGGGCAGCACTAGGGAAAGAAAGGCACTGGCCAGCCTGTGATTTTAAGGAGGCAGCGGGGACAGAGGGACCAGGAAGCCTGTGAAGGGACATGGAAGGGGGGAAGCTGTGATCTGCAGTGGGGAGGGGAACAGGGAGCACAGATGGGCTGCCTGCTCATTTTCAGGAGGAGATGGGGAGCAGTGGTGGGAGTTACAGCAGATAAGAGATTGGGGGATGAAAAATTCATTTATTGTGGGAGGAGGAAGAGCTCCCAACTGTTCAGCAGGCCTGAACCCCACTGCTACTTTTAATGAGTTGTTCTTGAAGTTCCAATCACATAAGTTACTGAGCACCCTCTACTCACAGTTCCCCTACTCTGCTCCCACACTGTCCTCCATACTCAAGGCTTCTGGCTTTCTTCTTCCCACTTCCTTTCTCTCAGACAAACAAGAAGGGGCTCCAGGGCAACGGGGAGGAAAGGCAGCAGCCACCAGCAGCACTGGGACTGCTGTTGCAGAGAGGGAGAAGCCTCATAGTAGCCCTGCTAGATGGAGGCTGGAATTGCAAGATTTCATTTAAAGAACACCCTTTGCTCAGTCCTCAGTGCTCTTACTGAGGAGATCAAATTATCAACACACTAGTCACTGTCTCACTTTGTTTGATGCAAGTCATCTGTACATCAAGGTGACTTGTGAGAACAAAGCCATGAGGGGCCACTTACTTGATATTAAGGGCAAAAGACTGTTACATAGTCTCACTGAACCATCAATGGACTGGATCCAGAGGCGAAAAAAATTTCCTGTCTGAAAATCCTCTAATTGCACCAGCCTTGGAGGACAGAAACAGGTCCCTCACCCAACAGAAGAGGTGCCTCTCCACTTCAAGCAGGAGGCGCGAGGGTCTTCATCGGAGTTGCCAGTCCAGAAAAGAACACCATCCTTATCTGATACAACTGACCTGAAAATTGAACTTTTCATCTATGTCAAACAAATTTTTCATGTGGGTTTTATAAAAGCTGGGCCCTCTCCACGATATATTATGTGCAGGTGATTGCTTTATGATTGGGCTTCCATTCCACGCTTATACGTTCCTAGCCCTGAAAACAGGAACATTTTCATCTTAAAACCCTTTCCCCCCCTTCAAATAGAGGTTTGGGGGAGGGTCTTATTTTTATTATCAGAAAGCTGAGAGGATCCTATGGCATAGTAACATGCCAGTTGTAAGTACAGTGCTATCTAACTTACTATTAAATGCCAGTAGGGGAATGTGACTTGAACTGAAGTCCACAACTGGTCTGAAATGGTACAAATTTGATAATGTTATGGGCATATTGCAAACACCATTTACTTGGCAGGGTTTTGAGAGGTGGCTGACTGTACCCATTCCAGGAAAGGTGTGCTAAAGGGGCTATTTAGCTGCTTTGATTAGCTGGGCAAGTTAATTATTTGTTTGCTATTGTTTTTTGCTACTAGGTTGTCAGCGTTTGACTAACTTTAAATAATTGTTAGGATGCCTTTTTATTATTTATATCGAAACAAAATATAGCAAGGAAGTAGGAATTCTGGCTTCAAAAAACAAGACTAAAATGCTAGATCTAGCCATTTGTTAAGCATCTCACCTCTGCTGTATTGTTCTCTCCCTTTGATTAGCCTCACGAGCATATACTCTCTGAGCAAGAATACATTGCATACAAATGCATATGCCAACACAAAAAATGTTTGCAAATAACATGTCCAGTGAAAAGTGAGGAAGACAGGCTACAGCTAGTTTTATTTTATTTTTCTTATCCTCTTTTGACCGCTCATTTTCATGGAAGAAACGGATATCTACTTATGCTTTAGTCAGGAAAAAGACAGCTGGAACCACCTTGAACTACTTTCTGTAGTCCACAGTTCAAGCGGTGGGAATTATTTCAGTTTATTATCTTCTAAACATGTTGCTCAAAAACTCTTTGGCACATATTCAATGGCCAACAAAGTTGGACAATTTACCAATAAAGCATAACTCATTTTCCAAAGTAAAATAAAAATTTGTTTCCAAAACAAGCAGTGTGTTTAGATTAGAAAACAATACCATTCAAATCTAAGAATGGCTACTTCAGGGCAGGGTGGGTTTGCATTGCACTGCAGTAATAAGCCAGTATTCACTGAAGGGAATCCATGAGTACCAATTCTAGTCAGTTTTTTTATTACAAAATATTTGTGCGCAAATTTAATGCTCGAGAAAGTTACCACTTTGACAGTTGCGAAGAGTTAAATCTTCAACTCTTCCATGAAACAAGCACAGTAATGCCATGACAATGTGTCTAGCACAGAGGAAGAGGTTCGGTTAGGCTCCATGGCCACTTAGTCCTTGACCTCTCTTCTAAGACTCTTAACATGGGTGGCAATCAGTGCTAGCTGTAGTGGTAGTTTTCACAATATGGAAGCAGACTGAACTCAACAATCTGTTACATTAGTCACTGAACAGCCGTCAGATGATATGTTTCAGTCACTATAATTTTCCCCTCAATCAGTACTTACTGATAAGGTTTTTAAATACTTTTGTCACAACACACTCCAGAAGCAATACAAATAAATAGTAATAGTTTGTTCTGAGCTCATTACCACTATGGATTCTGTTGTTGTTCCAGCTGTACAGCCCTTCTGCTTTGCCTAGAAGAGACTGCCTGGATGGTTTCCAAGACCTTGAAAGTTAGCTAAATGAGTTTTAGTGTATATTTCATTCTCTTGACGTTCAATGAAAAAATATCATTGAATTAATGAGAAAAAGATGTCTGATAGGAAGATTCATTAATAACTGCAAGGAGAGTGCAAATAAGGAATTGTCCTTATGTTTTGAAGGGATGGAAATCTGTTCAGAGTTTTCTAGACATTCAAAATCCAATTTTGGACTCCTAATGTAATTTCCCCATTTTTTATTGGGCTAGTCAAAATTAAAAACAAAGATCCAACACTGACTGTTACATCAGATCGATGAATCCATCCCATAGCTTAGCAATGATCATCTCTCTTCTAATTATTGTTAAACCAGTGTCTGTTAGAGCAGACCACTGTAGTCAATACTCAATGTGTTCACTTACCATAATAAAATAATAAATAATAAAATAATAATAATAATAATAATGTTTATATAGCACCATGCTTCCACAAGTGCTATAAAAACTGTTAGAGCTAGTGGGGAATTTTCCATCAAAATGGCTTTTTAAGACCGAAAATGCCGTTTCTGCAAAAATCAACAGTTTCTGTTGCAAAACTGAAATGCAATGTTTTTTTTTTCAGATCAGTTCAACCTAAAATCAAAACATTTTGGTTTGCTGAACTGAACCAAAACATTTTTTTCCAGTCAGTTCAGCGTGAAACTGCATCTGCCTACTATGCCCTGGTGCCTCCTAGGACTTCTAATTTAGAAGCCTCATGCGCCAGTTCTCCTCTGTGGGCCAAGCTTTTTTAGTCAGACTACATCCTACACGATGCACTGCAGTCTGCCCTCTGACTAAGCCAGTGCAGTGGCTCATCAAGGATCCATGAAGGGGGTACACAGGTGCAGCTGCCCTGAAACTATGACAATCAAGTCCCATGGAGATTGCAGAATTTACATAGGGAGAATTCTAATACATGATGCAAGTGGTGTATTGCAACCCCTGCTTAACATGCTCACTATTATCTCACTGCTACTTTGTGCTCCACCATCTGGTTTTTGTGATCACTTGTCTCTTTTCCTATATTTAGACTGTACGCTCTGTAGGGCAGGGTCCATCTCTTGGTTATTTGTTTGCACGGTGTTTAGCATAATGGAGCTGAGGCCTATGGGCACGACTGCGATCCAAATAAAGAATTGAACAAGGTATCATTTGGCCAGGACACCAGAGTTAACACTTCTACACTTGGAATGAAAAAGTACCATGGCATGTGATATTGAATGATCAGAAATAGCAAGGACCTTCAGATGAGATGTAAAATAGTACATCTAGCAACACACTGCCTTCTAATGCCAGGTTTGAGTATTGGTCTAATTTAGACTCAGATGGAAGAGTGCAGACTGCTGAACTGACAGCACACTTACACAGACCACATTGGGGAACTTCCAAGGAAAGCCATTCAAGTACGCTACCCCTGCTCATCTTGTCAGTTATGATGCTATGACAGTCTGAACTACAACAGAGTGGTTGCAATTTTACTGAGGAAATCCGTTTTTATTACACATATCATTCTCTCAAACTTTTTTGATCCTCCTCTTGTATGGCTGGCATTGTTTCCCATTACATCCACTTCTGTTGAACAAAACATTTATTTTTGTGCAAAAGCCACCTCACTTGTAGTTTAGGTTTGAGGGGTTTCCTTGATGTGTTCTTCAGATTGCCAGCAGTTTAATCAGAAGGAAATTATGACACAATCATTCTTCCTGGCATTGCGAAATCCAGAATCAGTCTCCTCTCGCTAGTCTCAATATAGCAAGCATCAAATGATGTGGAATCAGCAGCAGATTTATCTTGAACAGCATATTCTGTTGTGGAATTTGTACATTGCATCAAAAGGCCGAAGCCCCCACCGATCTTCCCGGCTTTTTTGTTCATTCAATCAACACATTTATGACAAAGTCAGACAGACGATGGAGAATGAAGTCCTTGAGCACTGCAACCAGGCTGCCAGTTAGTACCATTTGTGACGTGAACTAGGAAGTGGATTGAAAGCAACCAGTTCATTGTTTGCTCATCGCCAAACATTCATCATATAGTAATGATAATCACAATCAACCTGGGCCAGATTTAACCCTGTCAGGGCATGTCCATACAAGACATAAGCCTAAATGTAATTGCAGACCTTTGTATCCCGGAATAGGGAATGTACAAACTAGCCTTTATGAAATTATTAACTGTCAAGATAACTGGCAATCAATTAATGGAAGATGAAATCCCTCAGGGGCTGAAATGGAGGTAATTGTGGTAGTAGTAAAAGTGGCAATGGTATCCAAATAATCAGCAGTTTCCACACACCCCATTTCAAATGTTTCCATGTGCCATACCTCCCCCCCCCTCACTTTTGTAGGAATAAAGAGACACATTAGGGTTAAATGCCTCATCACCAGACTTAAGGGTATTAGTCTGTTATGACAGTTACAACAGGAGATATCTAGGATGTTATAGAAAAAGACTTTTCAAAATCAGCAGTATAGAAAAATAAATGAACTGGGTATATAAGATGCAATCCTCTATGCTTCCTGTTACATCTCACTTGTTTCAATTTCTATTTAAAGACGTCTGTGAACAACAGGTCCCTCCACAGGCTGTGGCTTCCCTCAATATGAATGATTCCAATTAAATTAAAATGCTTTATAACCAACATAACTAGTTCATGGCCGGGAGGGCAGAAATTCATCTTTTCTGGTAAATTGTTTCCCCTATTACTCACAAGCACACTTTACTGGTTGAACTAAAATAAAAATGGATTAACGACTTTTAGGTGACCTCTAACGGTAAGTATGACAGATATTATGGACATACGGAACATCTGAGACTATTGCATCAACTTTTTACATGTTATACGTATAGGTATGGGTTAGAGATTGTATTTTAGCGTCATAGGGGTGTTCCAGGCATTTCCTGGGGTGAGGGTGTGTGTAATTAATCCATATTCCTAGGCCAGTAACAGCTCTGGGAAGACTCACCCTCTGGGATAGTTGTCAGGCTTCTTCAGCCAGGTCAAACTGGTACATGCAAACAAAGAACTGAGAACTGTATAAAGTGATCACCCTAACATGAGGGGAGAAGTCACTCACTCAATCCAAGAACTGACATGCAACGGTGATCTACAGACAGGCCCTATACAAAGGGCCAGATGTACTTAGTTCCTATCAGGCTCTTCACATAGAAGATGGAGACTGGTTGGTAAGTTAAGAGCTGCAAGTGAGGAGGGTATGGTTTTTAAGGTAGGTTTTCTCTGTAATGCTTTTGTTCTGAAAAAATAATACTTTGCTGGACATTGGTTAACCCCATCATTGCCCCTGAGAAAACAGGACTGCAGATGCTGAACTAAAGTCAGACCTGCTACATTGATCAGAGTGAATTGCAGCCTAAATCCTCAGTCTAGAGGGAGAAAATATCACAAGACTCCACCCCTAGAAAGGTGACAGCTAGCGGCGTGAGACCTAAGTGGGATGCCCTCAAGGAAACCAGAAAAGAGTGAGTAGTGCAGTTACCTCAGGAAGTGTGACAGGAAGATCAGTTTTGAATCATATCTCTCTCGCTCTCTCTCACACACTCACTCACTCAGATCCGCCCATAATCAAAGACTGCACCAGATTTTAAGATTCTAGCTAAGCTGAAATGTAGCTATGCAGTGTGTCAGTCAGCTAGAGAGTGAGTATTAGCTTGTAGCAGGTCAGATATCATAGGGAGAGAAATGTCAACTGCCATAGAAATAAAATATTTCCATTATAAATTTTCACCATAACTAGCAGGTATATTGACCTTTTGGCTAGAAGTTATGGGTAAAAATCCCAGCCCCCTTTAAGGCAATGACAAAACTTCCATTACCTTCAATGGGGCCAGGATTTTGTCCCCTCTATGTAAAGGTGAATTTATGTTTATTTTTTAAATAGACAAGAATATTGCAAAAAATAGCATATTTGAAACATAGGCATAGTACACATGCTGTGCCAAGTATTCTCTATTCTTTCCTTTGTTCAATGTGAACCTTATATATTTGTTATTATAAACAGAAACAGATTGTACAACAGCGCAAAGCTACCAGTGAAGGTTTAAGGTTGTTCTGGTAAAGTGAAAAAGTAAATCTTGCAACCTCAACAATGTATCAGGGTATTTTTTTTGGCGGGGGGGAGGCATGGGGGTGGAAGAGAGAAGGAGGAAACAGAGGGTGCTCCTTTGAGTTCGATACAATCTGTGTGTGTACATACGTATTTCTTTTTAAAAAGTGTTTGAAGTTGCTTACTCATTTAAATACACTAGTTCAGAGTAAGCCTCAAACTTGATTTCTAGTGTATACAATATAATGAAGCTTTGACAAGGGAGCATGTTACTGCCTAGATTTTAGGGTAGGCTAATGACAATGCTACAGACTTAACACCCTGGTTGCCAGTTTACCATTGGATGCAATCTAAGATGTTTATTATTTACGAAAGCCCTTAATATCCTAAGACTGGGTTACTCCTCTTTAGCTTGTCTCCTATATCCTGTCAAATCAGTTCCAGTTGGCTTATAAAGAATATGGTTCTTGGTGTGAGATGACAAAAAGCCGTTATGTACATCTACAGAGCAAACAAATCTATTCTATTTCTATCAGCCAGCATACACATGCACACATTCCAGCCCTTGTCCTACATGGCATCCGCCTTTCCCACATACTGCTTTCCTCCGACCACTAAGATGATAGGTTGCATAGCTTTAAACTACACTACAAGGAGCTTATACAAAAGGTGGTGAATTTCACCCAAGGGATAGTTTTATGTATGTAAATACCCATACAAATACCTGTTGCCTGAGCAAACTAATTTATAAGCCTTCTGAATTTAAGTGAACCCATTAAAGTTCTTCTTTGTTGGGGCCAAATTTTGTCTTTCACTGTATAAAGCCCAGAAGACAAGATGCTTACAGCCGGAACGAGAAAGATGGTACATTCCAACACTGATATAAATACATACAACATACATTTTTAGAAAGTTAATTGTCAAAAGCAGATACCAGTACCACCTCAAGGAGTATTTATAAGGAGAAGGGGAATGTGGCGATGGGTGTTCATGGCTTGTCTAATGCACAACCTGACAGTAGTTCCAAATTCACAGATTTCCTTCTAACCTCTAGAGAGAAATTTACCATCTCAGCTGTCATCTCATATAGGAGAACTATTCTCTCCTTGCCACTGATCTAAATGGGATTATGTTCATATCCATCTACACTGTCTAAATATTTTAGGTGTCTTTTCTGTGAAAAAATTCCATGACCCTTTTGTTAACATTTGGCATAATTAAACTAAATCCCATTAAGCTGTGCTTCTCTGGATCACTAAGTTTACTCCATTTCTTCTTTTATGTTGCTTTGAGAGTTTTACAACATGCTGTACAAATCCTTGGAGTATTATGCCCCCTCCCCTATATCAGACAATCCAGCATCCCAGACACAAGGCTGGTCTCCTGACTTATAAAAATACTGCATAGTAAAAGTTCAAAACAAAAAATGTGGTTTCCCAAAGTTATGAGATAAGTGTGGGGCAGCAAGAAGGACTGGTTGAGCCAAGAGGAGATATACAGGCTTCTAGAGAGCCAGGAAAGTGTCAGACACAACCATTAGGTAGGTGTCCTGAATAGTCAGGGGAGCTCTGAAGAGGTCCTAGAAACTGTTTTACTCTGACTCCTGGAAAACCAGAAAAAAAAAAATCTTTCACCCTAGATTGTGGAGCATTGTAATTAGACTGAAAGAAATCCACTTTAAACTAGTTATTAATTAGTATCTTAATGTGATAATTTTGCCATATCTTACACAATACTGCTTCATTTGTTCAAAACACCTTTCAAGAAATGAAATACACCTGAATGCACATTTAAAGATATTATACACTGTGTTATACTACAATGCAAGTGTGTAGTCAAAGCAGCGATTAGCAGGAATGTATTGTAACACAACAAGGATAGATTTCAACCAGACAACTGCCTATCTGGTATGTTTGTTTGTCCTGGCATTAGTACTGTTTAAAGGCAGCTCCATTATTTCCAATACCACAATGAGCTCCTTCTTAAGATGTGCACTGTTCACTTAAAATACTAGGACTATTCCCCATGAAGTGCTGAGTGAGACATCTAAACTGAGGGCATTCATGATCAGGGCTGGATTTACACCTTATGCGCCCTTAGGCGCAGCATCTTCAGTGCCCCCCGCCTAAAGCTGACTTTTGTGTTTTCTGTAAAAAATGAAGCTTTTAACCCACTTAATATTTAGGTGCCTGTAGAATGCCAGTGCCCTAGGCATGTGCCTATTGTGCCTAATTGGAAATCCGGTCCTGTTCATGATCATGTCCTCAAACTCAAATACTATATTCTATGCCATGTTTATTTCTTGGAGAACTGAGAATTTTTTTTATTGTTATTATATGGAGATATACCTATCTCATAGAACTGGAAGGGACCTTGCAAGGTCATTGAGTTGAGTCCAGTCCCCTGCCTTCACAGCAGGACCAAGTACTGTCCCTGACAGATTTTTGTCCCAGATCCCTAAATGGCCCCCTCAAGGACTGAACTCATAACCCTCGATTTAGCAGGCCAATGCTCAAACCACTGAGCTATCCCATGCTCCAAACTGCTTGCTTGGAGAAAAACCATCATGAGTTTTGACATGTATCACAAAATATTAACGCATTTACCAAGTAATTGAGGTTGGTAAGAGAACACAAAATGAGACTGTAAAGAAAAGTAATTATACAAGAAGAAAGATAATTTAAAAAAATAATTGAAAAGATTTAGGTTTTTTTCCCTCCAGAAGTTATTTCTTGACAGACTTTCATTCTTTGTGCCATGTTTGTGCTAAGCATGATCAGTCACTGGGTTAGTTTGCAATTAGCTGTGTTTGTCAAATCTGCCACCAATGCAACTCCCTCTCTGTCTCCAGCATCAGCACTCATTTGCTGGTCTCAACATTTTTCAACTCTAGTCAACACCACACCCAGGCCCATTGGTCAGTTTTAAAAATGGCTCAGCTGCAAAGCTAGGGTCAGTTATGATTCATCCCTAATTCTGCCTGTCAACAGCCTTGTTCTACTTCCCAAATATTCCAGCTTGTTGCCAAGTCCATTTTGTAAACAAAATCTCCCTTTTGAAAATCACCATATGAATATGTCAACAGGTCATGAAATATTTTCATTACAAACCTTGAAGAAAAACTAAGCTCTAAAGTAACAGTTTGGAAAAATGTCTATTTCATTAGGCATGAGTCTTGCTGGAAAACATTTACTTTGGCAACTCCCTTTTCTGTTGGTGGCCCAGAGGTAACCTGACTAGACTATCCTGGTGGGAGGCTGCGCTAGCTCCAGTGAGGAAGCTGTAGCAGATGAACAAGTCATTACAAGGTGCATTCTGGTGTAGGAATTGGTGGTGTGCAAGGGCATGAGCATCAGCAAGGCAATTACCAGTATTGGGAATTTAAAGGCTACTTTAAGGTAAATTATTAACATTGGTAAAAAACCATGTTTACTTATATAGAATATTTCATTTGAGGATCTTCAGGTTCCTTAGAAGAACTCACAACACTGCTGTGTGATATGTATTATCCCATGTTAATGGCAAAGCTAAGGCTGCAGGCACAGCTTAGTGGTCTAGGTGCTTCAGACACACCATGAATCTAATAGGCTTGTGCCCTCTCCATGAGGCACAGGATGTTTGCTGGGGCCCTCCAATTGCCTGCTGGCTTTAGTTGGCTTCCCAGGGTTTCCACACAGCCAGAGAAAGCTCAACAACCTCCCACACGAGCCAGAACAGGCTCATCTAAGCCAAAAAGCTCATGGTGGCAGGGAGTCAGGAGTGGGCCCTAATCAACCGCCTAAGGCACAGGGTGGATCCCCAGTGAATCTAAATCTGCTGGGGAGGTGAGCCCCAGAGAGCCTCTGAACGTTCAGAAAGGGGCAGTGACCAATTTGGGGCTCATCAGAAGATCCTCCCCCTGGCAAACATCCTCCCTAAGTTCGCAGGAAGGAATGGATTGCCTCAATAATCAGCTCTCTGAACATACTTGTTCTCTCCCGCCTTAACCCACCTTTGCAGATGTCAAGGTCTGCAGGAGCAGGACCCACTTGCTACACACCTCAGGAGGCCTGCACAGAGCAGGAACTGGGTGAGACTTTTGTTGTTCAGAGGACCATTCCCTTTTTCCTGGGAACCATTGACTCTGCAAGAGGGAAAGCCCCCAGTGAGCCTTGGGAGAGCTCAGGTTCCCTTGTAAAGCCTTTGGAGGCTTGTGGGAATCATACCCCAAGAAACTTAGGAGCAGCTGTGAGTTCTTGAGTCCTGACTCCACTCTGTATTAAATACACTTCTAATGTGTTTAGCAGATGGACTTTTTAGACAGATAATACGAGTTTAAAAGTAGCTAACTAGCTAAAGAAAGAATATCAAGTGGTGAAAGCACATGACCGGGAAAATCAAGAGATTGACGGCTTGTCTACATGGATATTTAGTTTACATCAAGCTCAGGTATCAATCTACCCTGCACTAGCTTGCTGTGCAGTGTCTCTGTGGACCCTGCTGATACACACACAAACAGTCTATTAGAGCATTTTAATCCACTCCGGATTCAAAGAAGGGTAAATAGCTCATTAGTGCATTTTGAGCTATGCTGCTTTGAAAACAGGAACAGATTAAAGTATATTAATGAACCGTGCACTACAGCAGGATTAACATGGACAGTTAGAGCGCTAGCGTGGGGTAGATTCACACCTGCTTGCCATGAACTAAAATGTTCATGTAGACAAGCCCTAACATTTGTTTCCTGGTTCTACCATAGACTTCCTGTGTGACCTTGGGCATATCTATACGTCTCCGTTGCGCCATCTGAAAAATGGGGATAATACTTACCTACCTTACATGTATGTTTAAGCATTAGCTCAATGTCTGCAAATGTTTAAAATACTCACATGAAATATAAAATATTGCATGCCAATTGTTGCATGAAAAAATATCAGTAAAATTATTTATTGTGTGCTCTCTCTTCACTCCTTTACTTATTCATGGTTTCATTTGTTATTTAAATCCCATTTTAAGTTGCCTGTTGAAAAGTGTCTACGTCCCATACCATACAACCCCCAAATCCCAAAATATTGATTTTTGTAAACAGTCAGGCATGGCAAATGTTTAGCCAAATGAAGGAATATGGCGGAAGGAAACACGATGACCTTCACAGCAAATCACCCCACCAATAGAGGAGGTCAGAAGTTTTAACTGACATATTCAGGTAGAGAAAGGTAGCGGTCTTATTTCCTGGGAAGTGAGAAGTCATTCCTCAATCAAATGCAAGGTAAAGCAATTGGATGAAGCTCCCTGAAGGAAGCATCTTGCCCTTGCAGAGGATGGAACAGAATTCTTAATCCATCTCTAAAACTGTTGGCTAAACTGTGCTCTCTGTTATCCTGCTGTAAATCTGAAATCAGTGAAATCCTTCCAGATTTATGCCAGTGTAACAGAGAGCCGAACTGTGTGTTATGATTCTAAGTCTCATTTCACCTGTTTGATAATTATATCTCTCAAGCAATTTGTGGAGGTCAAGAAAACTGTCCTAGAGATCTGCAAATTATAGAGAAGATGTTTCCAGTGACTAAAATAAATACTACATATTTGAATAGTGCTTTTGATCCTAATTTGCAAATAGTACTTGATTCTATGGCACCTTCCATCAGAGGATCTCAAAGCCTTTACATACATTAATTTAGCCTCACATCATCTCTAAGAAATAGGTAAGTATTGCTGCCCCCATTTTATAGACGAAAACGTAAGTGAGGCACAGAGTGAATAATGGCCAATATTTTCAGAACTGGCCACTGATTATAAGTGTCTCAAGTTTGGGGTGCCAGATTGACTCACCAAAGGGCTGATTTAATGTGCTGCGCAACTACACTTCATACAAAGTCCTAAGGAATTGTGAATGTTGGCCCTCAAAATCAGCTCAAGTTGCCTCCTGATAGGCACCCCAAAATTGAAGGTAATTTGGGCTGTAAACATTTTACCTACAATTGCACAGTTTATGACCGAAGCAGGAGCAAAACCCAAGTCTCCTGACTCCCCATCCTTACATAGAAGACCATCTACAGAAGTACTTAGAGGCATATAATGAATTGTTTAATACAAAAAAAAGGTCACTTTTGTATGTCATACCTGGCTCTTTTATAGCCCTGTTCATCAGTAGAGCTCAAAGTGCTTTATAGTGGAGGAGGGGAGTACCATTACACCTATTTTACAAATAGGCAAAAAGAGGCGCGGAGGGATGAAGTGACTTGCCGAGGTCATCCAGCAGGTCAGTGGCAGAGCTGGGAATAGAACCCAGGTCTTCTAATCTTAGATCTCTGGGCTATCTGCTGTGCAATACTACCTCTCCAAAACCAAAAAAATTTATAATCACATGAGAGAGTGTCATGATTATGTGACTGTTTAAATCACAAACATACCCACCAATGCATACAAACGTAGGTTTCCATTATTAATTACACAACCACACTAGTGTAACCCACGTAATAAGCATTTCCCCCACCCTCCTCTCCACCCACATCAAAATAGCTATGCTACTGCTGTAAACAAAGAGCGATCCAACATAAATCTTAGAAAACCACTGTAATGGTACTGTTAGTCTGCTGCAGATAATTAGCATTTTCAGAAAACCAAAAAGAGGAGAGCTATGTACACTGACTATATTAGAGTTCTACAGAATGAAAACTAACAGGGAGCTGGAAGGATTTGCCAACACTAATATGGTAGTTTCTGATTAGCACCATCTTGTAGTATTTTGCTCTGTTAATGAAGACAAGTCGTTAAACAATGTAATTGCTATACAATGCAGCATTTACAAATTGGACCCAGTTTGTGTATATTAAAAATAACTATGTTTGTTTCAATGGATGTGATTTTTCCCACCATCCTAAGCATTGCAATCTCCATTTTAAATGTTTTATGGAAGGATTGTTATATGTTCTTCTGTAAAGAGCTTTCAAAATGGGTACAAACAAACAAACCACAAGAAACTGACATCCCCTTTTCACTTTACAAGCAAGGAGGCCATCTCAACAAAGGGGGTACCCTATAGCCTAGGCTTGAGGATTCCTGTTTTCTTTCCTCTTGACTGAAGACGTAAGCATTCAGTGAGGAAAGCAGCACTGTTGGACCTGTTACAGATCCTTGACTGATCTTGGATATAGCAAGTGGAGAGTGAATGAATGATAAAATATTCAAACACGCAGTGTTTTACCATACGAAACATACCGAATTTTAAATGACTCTTACCAAGATCCACCTGCATGCAATTTTTGCAAGACTTGTTAAATATTTAATAGGACTGTAGAGTACTACGATATACAAGGTCAGATGCAGGCTTGTTAACTGTTCCTAAAGATTGAGAATGTTTTATAAAGTGAGACTAACAGAAGGCAGGGGAAACAATGAGAAGTTACTTAAATATCACGTTTGGACACAGCATCTCTTCTCTCACTATAAACTGAAATGCTGAAGACTAGAAATATAAAAGTCATCCGACCATCTTACTGGGACACTGACTACTATTCACATTATATTCATATCCTTGATGTTCTGCTTGCCTTTACAGAGCTGACTTCTTAAGTTGTACCATTCATTCAAGGATAGATTGTTCTAGCTCTGCATGCATTACTTGTAGAGATTCACTGTTGTGTGTTGAACTGATTCACACCACACCAGCAGCATATACAGATGATTTTCAACAGGTGTGAACAAGATGAGTCTGTACTGGGAGTTTAATTATGTGCATATGGTGCTAGGGGCATTCCAAGGGTGTGGTTGCCCAATTAGGCTTTTCAGTAGAAATCTTAAGCAAGCACAGATGGAAAGACTTTTCCAATTAGGGACTTTAAAGGGGTTGTACAATTTTCTCATAGGATGAAATCGAGTTAAACTCTAAGACTGCTTCATATGCCCCATTTGAGTCTCCCTTTCCCCAAACATGAGACAGGGTCAGACAGATTAAGTACAAATGTATACAGCATTGGAAAGTCACATTTTAAATGCTATTACTAATGTTTAGATGAGAGGAGAGAAGGGAATATTTTACTTGCGGTATTCACTATTCTACAGATAGAGTTACCTCCCTAAATATTAGAGGCAGACAGGTGAAATCACTGGGCCTTTGGTCTGCAGGACATGGCATGGAGTGATTATCTAGGTTTTTATAGTGCTTAAATATCAGAGTATCACACAACAGAATGAGGAAACTGATTTACACAGAGACTTTCTAGTGCAGGTGGCTTCCTAATGACTATTATTTGTCCAGTGCAGGTTTGGAAGGGTTCTGTTGCCAGAACTACTAAGGTGGTTATTATCCTGATGACTAATGTTTGGCTGATGTGTCTGACTCTCCAGGTGCCCTTTAACTTCCTCAGGAGCTCAGCTGTTTGCTCTTTCACTTGATGTCCTTGAAACATTTGCTCAACTGTATAGTTGAGGAAGCTGACCTTTTGCCTCTAGGTCCTGTGTTTCAGACCACAACATGCTTTCTTTCCCACCTCAGTTGCCAAAATTGTAATGAAGACATTTTAAATAGGACTCCTCTCTCAGATGGATCTGTAACTCTCTGGTCTCCAGTGGGAGTTTTGCCCTCAGTGGAAAGGGAATCGGATAAGCATCATGTGGTCATAGGCAGCCAGTATATTTCCCACATCAGATAGGATTTCAAAGACACCACCATTAGCCTCAACATGAACACTTTTCCCCTCCATTGTTCTGCCTGCTTTACTAGTGCATTAGTTAGCCTCATATCTCCCCTCATTCCAGTATAGTGTTGAGCAGGCTGCTGTTTTCCCATAACAGGTGCAGTAGTTCTGCATCTGGCTATACCATGTAGCATCCTTTCCCTGTTCCTCCTCCAATTCAATCTCAAGAGGTCACCAGAGTTCATAGTCCTCCGCTGTCTCTTGTTTCTTTAACCTCTCACAATCAGAGCTCCTATTTCCTGCTAGTCTTCTTTTTTGTTGAGTCCCAAGGGAAGGAACATTAGTTGTATTCAGTTTATTCCCTGGATCATAATCATCCACCTTTCCTTCCTTAGAGGATGCTGCTGTTATTTCCCCACATGTAGACCTGAATTCAGCATCTCTAGCAGCACTTACATATCCCATATAAAGTTTATGTTCCCTCCTCCACACCCCTGCAGGCAGCTGATAGCATGGCAAAATTGCCCACAATATGTGATATATGTTTTCCAAGTTGTACTAAAAAAAAAAAAAAAAAAAAAAAAACCACCTCCACATGAATCTCTGACTTTCCTCTGATGTTTCTGTGGTATCCAAGCCTGATAACACATCTCTTTTTAGGCCTTCACCTCAGTTGTCTGGCAACCATTTCCCATAGGTTTGTTAACAACTCCCTCCAGGATGTGTGTTTAGACTGGCTACTTTGTTTGGAAAGTCATTCTTCTCCTTTTTAATTATTCTATCCCTTACTTTCAGGTTTCTAAAGACTTAGGCCTTGTCTACACTACAGGGGAAAGTCAATCTAAGCTATGCAATTTGAGTTACATGAATAGCATAATTCAAGTCGACGTAGCTTAAAACATCCCTAGAAATCCAGAGCATAAATGCTTGGATTCCCCTCACAGCATCCTAGTAGGTGTCCAGGAGGGGGCACTTGCTAGCATCTGTGAAAGAACCTAGTCTGCAATGAATTTCATGCAAGGATATCCTTGCCTGCCGCCCCCTTAAAGTCAATTGGACGATGAGTGAGCATAAAGCTCATCATAGGATCAGAGTTGTATTTGACAAACAACTCAGCCTGCAGAGCCGTACTATTGAACTGTAAGAAAAATGAAGAAATAAGAGACAAAGCAAAACCCCCTGAAGTTAATGGGAGTCTTTCTATAGACATCAGTGGACTTTGGATCTGGCCCTACACAATTAATTGGCAAATGGAAAAAAAGATGACAAGGCAGGAAATAAATGTTATTTTTAACTTTCCAGGAGGATTATTACATACAATGGAAAAGTAAAAATAATTTAAAATTATTTTTGCAAGTATTTGACACTGCTTTCCTATAAGTGAGTTAGCTCATCTTTTTCACTGTGTGTCAGAACAGTTTTCCCCACTCTTGGATTTTTACATATTTCTTATAATCTCTTTTTATTATTTTACTTACCACATATATCATCTTTTCCTGGCAGCGTACAGACATTCAGAATTGAGCTTCATTTTAGTTTAGTTTTATAGAAAGAAGTGACCCTTGAATTCTAAATATGTTTGGTAAGCAAATAAAACCATAACTGAAGTTATTTTGGTCAGATGGCAAGCCCTTTACTAACCAAGTGGCCTAGCTTTCTCTCCATATGGCTTAAGCAAGAAGTCTCTTCTGGCATGCTCAGTACAGTCCAATCAATGCTAAACCAGTCCACAAATGTAGACCACTTTACTTGAAATTGTACTTTCCCTTGCTAAGAAACAGTCAGGATTCTACACTAGCGGGTCAAAACATTAGAATTTACCCTTGCCCATTACTTCACTTTTGGGCTGGATACTCTGTCCTACCCCATTCACCTTCCCACTATTGGTCAGATACACCACAATACAATGTCAGGCTATGTACTAACTTTTTCATATCCATTCTGAGCACAGGGCACAGATACTCAATAACCTATAGATAGCTGCAAGGTGGGCCCCAGGAGTGGAGTGTACCCCATTGCTGCCCAGGAGAGCACGTGCAATCCACTCCCACTCAGCGTAGGCTGTAGTAGGTTCATCAACCTTTATCTGTGGCCTAGCCATCACTAGAGGGGGACAGAGCTGCCACACTAAGTTGATGCAAGTTACACAAGCACAGGTTCTCATAAAAATATTGTATGTATTTTAAATCATATAAGAGAAGATACATTTCATGTAGTAACTGGATGTGCATTTGCTGGAAAGTGTGATGGTGGATGTGTGTTATGGACACTTGATCATCACTACTGTTGTGTTTGAGAAGGTGATATTAAGGGAATATTGCATAAGCTGGGAGGATGAACCAAAATAGGGGATTTCCTAAATTTTTAAGGTTTGGCTTGGCAGCTGATGGATTTGAGTAAGCCTTAATCTTATACAAATGTAGCATTTTGGCTGGATTTCTGAAATATCAGGAAAGGTACTCCGAGCAAGGGAGGTTAGGAAAGGAATAGAGTTAAGATTGGTGATGGCAACTCAAGTGAATATCTGTGGTATTTAGGCTTTGAACTACAATCTTCTAAATTCTTTGCTAAAAAACACTACAAATTCCCTGACTTTTGACTTTGTGTTAGCACACTTCATAGTCCTAATGCTGTCAATTAATGGCCTATTTGCAATCTTAACCCTACTTTAAAGGGTATTTTTTTCCCAAAACATTACAATTTTAGTTATCTTAAACGTTAAAACCTTAGAATAGACAGTAATTTTAATATCTCATTTGTAACTTTTAACTGTATGCATTTACCCCAGCATGAACAATGAAAGTAGTTCATTCCTCTGTTTTTTATAGTCAGTTCCTAGTTAATCAGTTACAGATTACTCACAATGCATGCAATTCAATAGATCAATAAGGCTTTGGAAGGATACGGGCCTTTTTATTTTATAAATCTTACATGTGTGAAAAAACACACCCCTGAGTGACATACATTTTGCCAGCGTAAGTGGTAGTGTGCACAGCACTATGTCGGCAGGAGAGTCTCTCACGCCAACATAGCTACTGCTGCTCATCGGGGTGGTTTAATTATGTTGCACTGGTACAGCTGTGCCACTGCAATGTCTCTAGTATCGACATAGCCTTGGTTTAACAGGGTCTCTTTAAAATATATGGGGCTTGTGGGTGGTTAAAAACCAGAGCATTTATAATCATCTCACCTGTGTACTGTGTACAGTATTTTGCTGATACCTGGGCACAGTTATAGTTAGTGATTTGTCTATATTTCCATTATAAACCCTTGGTTTACTCAGAGGGAAACATTTCCTGTTGTGAAACTTGTCTTTGTAGTCTGAGACACATGAAGCCTTTTTTTAAAAAATGGAAGGAAGGGTGTGGGCATTTTAAAAATTACATGGGCACACCAGTGCAAGTGCTTCCCAAACCCTGATAAGGTTTTTAAAAAAATATTTAGGATTAAAATATCAGATTAATTTAAAAGCAATCAATCACAGAGAAAATTCATTCCTGGAGCAGAAAGCTGGTGCCTAGACCTCTGAACCACCTATGCAGATCTACTGCATCCTTTATGGGTGTACATTTATCTGCATTCCCACGTGGTGTGCCCACACTAGCCCCAAATAAGCCAGCATGAAGTTGGAAGGGCCACTAGATCCATGATTATAGAGTTACAGTGGCCTAGAATCATGACATTGGAGAGGTGAAGTAGCAATGACTATTATTCCAGCAGCCAAGGAGCTGTACAGTGCAGCATTGTGACCGGTTTGTAATTTGGAGGTGTGAATTTTAGCTTCCATGGAGATTGCCATCTAAAGTTCAACCATGTGATAGCTGGAAGGGAAAAGGGGTGAGAGTAGGACAAGGTGTTTACTTCACTCCAAATGTTATAACTGATATAAGCTGTAGCATAACTATAAGCTTGACTGAAAATGTGGGCCTTTGTACTACAAAAAGGGCAGCAAAATCAGCTTGCAATTGGAGTCATTTTTCTTTTTCACTAACTTAAGGCCTCACACTCTTAAAATCCAGAGAACAATCTTTATAAAAGCACTTTGTATAAAGGCAGCCATTTCACATGTGTAATAACGCCTTCCCAAAGGACTATCGTGAAGACGTTTACAGTGTGGCCAAGTTAATTGGCTACACAACAGATGTTAGTGGCTCCAAAAGGTATAGTATGAACTTGAGAGTAAAATATTGCTTTCTAAAAAAATCCTTCACAGGGATGATAAATAAGCAAAATCCTATCAAACATGATAATTGAATTATACAACAAAACCCATTTCACAATCATGTTGCTCCTTCTCCTCCTTTCCCTTTCATTATTACAGACACACACATTTAGGAAGCCATACACATAAGAAATTGAAACAGTTAAAAACAATCTAAATTTCCCTTGCGCTACTTCCAGAGCACTCTACAAATGATGCTCAAGGGGCAGCACAAACCTAAACCTCTGCAAACTGTAAGTAACCATCTGAAGCTTGTATGGATTGAGGTTTCATTATGCAAGAGAACTTCAAGACTAAATAATCTAGCCCTTTCCAACAGTACTTGGGAACTCTCCCTCAAATGGCTGCTGTCATCTGGTGTCTAGCTGATGGCCTACAATTCCTTCAAGCCACAGTATCTATGAGATGCTGTCTGGAGTCCTTCCAGATACTCAATAATTTCAGGCTTCCCTGCTACTGCCAATTTCAGTAGATGGGCAGGCCACCTCAGATACACCCCTTGGGAGCACCAGGACCATGAATACACTGCTTCTACCTACTTGTTCTGGTCCTTTCATGCATCCCAGAATGCACAGACAAAACATCACTCTGATCAAAATAGGTTATTTTAATCTCGTCTCTTTTGGTTTAATGTGAACATGAAATTACAAGCCAGCCTGAGGGGTGAGCAAGTTGAACTTAATCGGTTAGGTTCACAAAACCTGTGCAACCAAACCAAACTCATTTCACATAAGATCACTGCCAGTGCATTTTTCCACAGCTTCCATTGAATGGCGATGCTCAGTTGTTTATTAGTTACAGTTTAGTTCAATCCAAATATATCAAAGGGCTTCACCAACTTGAATGAATCAAAGTTCACAATGCTCTTGCAAGGTAGGTGTTAACCCCACTCTACGGAAGGGTCATACAGAGTTGAAGTGATTTCTCCAATGATATACAGGGAGACCATGGCAAAGAATGAAGAAGAACCCCAATCCCGTCTCTCAGTCCAGTGCTCAAACCACTAGAGCATGCTTCCAATTCTAAAAATGCATCAGTTCCCTTGAAAGCCATCTGATTGTGTTCAAAGTTACCTGACAAAGCTCACCCTTCTCCCCATTCCCGTGCATCTGAAAGAGGAAAATGCTTATGAGGGTGCTTAATGGTGGGAAAGTTTTGCTGGTGGCTGTTCTTCTCTCATCACAGGGAGTACCACAAGGATCAGTTCTTGGCCCTAAGCTATTTAACATTTTTATCAATGACACGGAAGAAAACCTAAACCACTGATAAAGTTTGCAGACATGAAAATTGGGGGAGTGGTAAATAGCAAAGAGGACAGGTCACTGATAGAGCAATCTGGATCACTTGGTAAGATGGGTGCAAATGAACAATATGTCTTTTAATACGGCTACATGTAAATGTATACAACTAGGACAGACAATCTAAGCCTTACTAACAGGATGGGGGACTCTATCCTGAGAAGCAGTGGCTCTGAAAAAGATTTGGGTTTGGGGTATATAGTCAACAATGTGAGCTTCCAGTGCAACTCTGTAGTCAAAAGTGCTAATGTGATCCTTGGATACATAAACAGGGGAACCTCAAGGAGAAGTAGAGACGTTTTTTCATCCTTGTATTGGGCACTGGTGTAACCACTGCTGGAATCCTGTGTCCAGTTCTGCTGTCCAGAATTCAAGAAGGTGGTTGGTAAATTGAAGTGGGTTCAGGGAAGAGCCAAGAAAATGATTGAAGGATTGGAAAACATGACTTCTAATGATACGATTATAAATATATTGTTAGACTCAAAGAGCACAAAGAGTAGGGTAAGAGATGACTTGATCACAGTATAAATACTTACATGGAGAGCAAAAAATGGATAATGGACTCTTTGTTCTAGCAGAAAAAGGTATAACAAGATCCAATGGCTGAAAGGTGAAGCTAGACAAATTCAGACTGGAACGAAAGCACAAATCTTTCACACTGAAGGTAATTAACTACGATTAACAATTTACCAAGGGTCATGGTGGATTCTTCACAATTAGCAATTTTTAAATCAAGATTAGACGTTTTCCTACAAGATATGCTTTAGTTCAAACAGTAACTATTCTGGGAAAATTTTACAGCTTGTGTTATACAGGAAGTCATACTAGATTATCAGTGTTCCCATCTGGCCTTGGAATCTATGCATCTAGGACACTAAGCATCATTTATCAGGGTTCAGGGCTCTAACGTACTAGGTGCTGAACAAATAAATAGGACAGTCCTGACCCATAGTCTGAACAGAGTTACAATGGCTGCAGTCTTGTTGTAACAAAAGGAATTTTAGATACCGTATATACTCGATCATAAACTGGTTTGTTTATAAGCCAACCCCTCCCCCCCCCGAGATGGAGAAGTAAAAATGGAAAATGTTTATGACCTATTCATAAGCCGACCCTATAATTCAGGGGTTGACAAACTTTGGCTCCAGGGCCATCAGGATAAGTTGCTGGTGGGCCGAGACAGTTTGTTTACCTTGAGCGTCTGCTGATAGGCCAGGACAGCAACTGGTGGGGGAATTTTTTTTTGGTGGGGACGGGGGGGGGGGAGAAGCTGGGGTTCAGGGGAGTAACCCGTGACCACCTCTCACATGACCCCACCCCTAGCCTGGGACCCCCACACTCTCCCCATCCCATCGCTTCCCACCTTAGCTGGGGCAGGCCAGGTGAGGATGTCTCTGGCCTGGCCGGAGCTGCTCTGGCAGGCTGGGCGGCACGGCAGCAGCCTGTCGGCCCTGGAGCTGCAGCTGCTTCGGAGGCTGGGGGGAGAGCAGCGTGGCCAGAAGCGGAGAGACTCTGGCCCCTCCTCTTCCCTTCTGGCTCTGCTGCCTCTCCTTGCTCCCTCTGTTGGGGGGAGGGGCTGTGTCCCACCTCTCTCTCTCTCTCTCTCTATACCCATTCATAAGCCGACCCCCTTCTCTGATGCTTCCTTTTTTTACTAAAAAAAATTCAGCTTATGAACGAGTATATACCGTATTTGTATTTTCAGTTACATCAACCAGAGCAAATGGTTAGGCACCCTTTTTGCTCTATACACATTGAAAGAAACAAAATATGTATTTAGTAACTTCCCTCATTGGGCTCTTCATCAGACTACAATAGTAGAGCAATAGTGATAACTAACAGTAATACATTACTGGGCAGAAATCTATACTGAGCTGTATTACCTGATGAATAATCTTTCTGAAGACCACATTCTTCTGATTCGGTAATACCCTACTCCAGTTAAATCCATGGGACTACTCACTAAGGCAAATATAACTCACCATGAGTAAGTGTGCCAGAATCTGGCCCTAAATCATACCCACAGTATGATATGACCTTTCCCCACCCCTAGTATCTTATTTATTGTGCACTGTAGTGCAGTAAGGTTCTCACTAAAGTGTCCCTTTTTATTTTTGAGTGTAAAATGAACCATATTAATTTACTTTGTTTTCAAGCCAGGAGGCGGAGTAGTTGAATAACATTCATTAACAATTCGTTAAGTTGTTTATGCCAAGACAGCTTGCAGTGCAATATTTCATACAGTAATTCCCTCTTCAAACTTGGCTTAATCATGTCTTTTTTGGCATGCCATAAACTGCAATGTTTGTTCTTCTCTAACAGTTGCATCTCTGATCTGCCATGAGGCATTCACCTCTACTGCTCCTTCCCTGCACTGTTATCGCTCAGTTTCTTTGCTATGCAGTGTTTCTCACAGCAAGCTGTGCGTCCTGTGTATGTTGTGATCTATCCTATCAGTACCACTGAGCTGAATCACAGAAATTGGAGGGGGAGGAGGGAAGGAAGTGCAGGAATATGTAACTTTCATCTCAGCACTGATGACATTTGTGCTTGCCTTAGCTATCATTACATATCCTTTCTAAATATCTACAGTATTTATGCTAGGAGCTTCAGATGAATAATATATATTTTATACAATCTGTGACAGTTTTGTTATGGGGGGGGGAGGGGAGAGAGAAGGTGGATTTCTACCTGAAGAAACCTGAACACAAGAAACTAAACACGGGGCCTGAATCTCCACTTTCTTCCCCTTGTCTAATCATTTACGTTTGTGGCGAATGGGTGTAAAATGCTACCATAATGATTTATAACTACACTGTGCACAAGTATAAATGACTACAAAGGGCAAAGCTGTGGAGAAACAGATTCATTACACAGTAAAGCAGAGACATTCACCACAGTGTGTTTTTCCTGAAATATCATTTAGACCAGGGGTTCTCAGGACAAATTATTTGGTGGCTTCCGAGTGCAGCCACCAACTCTTGCTGTTGGCCACTCTCACATTTTTTCCCTAAAATACTTAATTAGCTTTAGGAAAAACATATAAACATCCAAATCTTTTTAAATGTGTTTATTGCTAGTTAGTAAGTCTGTTGTGAAAAGTGATATTAACAAACATACACGTATTACTTTTCACAGCAGACTAACTCAGCCCCGGCAAGCCAGGGGACAAATTAAGCCCTGGATATGGGGGGGGGGGGCGAACAGAGGCAGGCAGCAGGGGCCAGGGACAATGTGGGGGAAGGAAATGGTCTGGGGAGGCAGTGCGGGGCCAGAATCCGAAGCCCCACACCCTAGGTGGGGGACGGAGCCTGAAGCCATGTAGCCAGAGCTTAGGGCCTGCCCCTGCACAGCCAGAGCCCAGGGCTGGAGACCGAAGCCCCCCGCAGGGCTGAAGCCCAAACCCTGAGCCCCAATGCCCCAGGAAAGGCGGGGAACTCACAGGCTGCCTGCTCCTCCAGCATTGTGTCCCAGGTATCTCCAGAGGGGAGCAGGGCCCATCCTCTGCTGACAGCCCCAGCAGCCAACACCAAGGCGGTACATTTAGGAGCACCAGAGAAAGGGAGGGGCTGCTGCTTCTCCCCCTCCCCCACCCATTACAAGCCAGGAGGCTGTGGCCGCAAGAAAGGCCCCTGGTGGCTGCATTTGAGAAACACTGAGCCTGCCACACTTGTGCTAGGTGCAGGACTTAAAAAGGAAGAAAGTCCAGCAATAGGGAACTGGCTATGGAGAAAAGCAGTTATGCTGGGCTGTGGCTGGAGAGCCGAACCACGGGAGTGGAGTTAACTCCTGTTGGAACATAGGGCCAGCTCCAAGGAGACAGCCTTGGGGCCAGTGTTCCACAAGAGGAACAGGGAACCGCAGAAGCACAAGACCATTCTGGCTTATGTTGTATTTGGACTCCCAGTTGGGAAAAACTTGGGGAGTCAGTGCTCCGATAAGAGAAGAACTGTGAGCTGAACCCAGGAGAAGCAAAAGACCTTTTGTTCCTGTTAATTTGGAACTAATCTCCAAGGTGATTATTTGGGGACTTTGAGTATCCAGAAGGGGATTGACTTTTAAGTGACCTGCCTAGAGGACTAGGTCATAGAAGGTCCAGCCTGAGGCAACCAAGGTGAAGACCCAGCAACCCCACACCCAGCCACCAGGGGACACTGACCAGTGGCTCATTTCTGTATAGGTGGGGCTTGCTCTGGGGCTGGGCCCTCTGACAGGGATCATTCACATTTTCACCCTAAAATGGGACACTAAGGGAGACTGAACAGGAACCAGAAAAGTCATTGATGTTTTTCATTATCCTGTGACCAAATGCACCCCTGTATTCACATCCTACCATTGTAATAATTTTCCACAAAATGTGCCATGTAAATTATCATTTGAAAACGAAATAACTCACTGGTCAATAATACCATGATGAAATGTGTGTAGTAACATTATATGCAACGTTATAAACATAAGCTGAAATTAGGTATGAAATGTGTTTACCAGACAAGTCTGGATTAACATGTTTCTCAGAGACAAAGGACAAGCTGAAGCTTTTAGCAAAGTGTCAAAGTTGATGGGCCATCACCTATCAAGTGGCCATTCTTTGGCAAGGAAATGGGGTAAGAACAAACAGATCTGCAACTTAGCAAACAGCATGAAACCTCTTTCACTGCAAGACTCCTTGTCTCTGTCCTCACTGCAGGAATGAACTTTATCAAGGGGTAATCCTCAGGAAAATGCATTTCAAAGGGTGATGGAACTATCAGAGTGAGGGGCAAAAACACCCCAAGTTCCCTCACCCTATCTTTTCCTCTTTTATTCACTGAAGATGACAGAATATATAGCCTTTGGGAGCAAATGCTGGCCTAAGAATTTGGTCAGTAATATTACTGGAAAGATGTGGTAAAAGATTTCACCTTGAACCAAGTCTAGCTGTTAAGTTTTAGTACTAGGAATTTTTCTTGTGATCATTTCTGACTTTAATGCCTTATTTTTGTACTCGCTTTAAACCTCTCTTTGTAGTTAAATAAACTTTTTATTAATTTATCAAAACTAATCTAGTGTTGTGTTTAAACTGAATTGTGTGGGTAACTCTCTAAAATAGCAAACTGTTGGATACTGATGCCCTTAGAAGGGTAATGGACCTGAAGTATCTGAACTGTCCAGGAGAGGGATGGACAGTGCAAAATATGCTTTGGGGGGAAATTCAGGAGTGGGATTACCCAGCGAGTGGGTGAGTTTATCACTAAGTCCAGTCTGTCTGGATGACAAGATAGACTAGACTCTGTGATAAGATTAGTAAGAGGCTCCTGGTTGGGAGCCACTCCAGACAACATGACACAGGAATCAGTCAATAGAAAGAATCTTGACGGAGGACTGGTTTTGCAATGTATCCATTCAACAAACAGAACATTACTGTAACAAGCCAGGTTTTCAGAAGCAACCAATGCGGGCTTCATGGATTTGAAAGTCCATTCTAATGCATCCAATTGCTTGACAACAGTTACCACACCAGAGTATCTGACTAACATGCTGTATCAAAATAATTTGCTCTTCCTAATCCTGGGTAACCCTACATTATTTCCAATACCATGATGTGTGAACTGTGGGTAAAGGATGACTTTTTTATGGCAATCATTGTAATGATATAAAAGATTGTTAGTTTGAAAAATAACTTGCATGCTCAAGAGCAGTAGACAGCCTCTGTGCAAATTGGAGGCAGGTGCAGGCTGCAGTAATACAGATCCATATCCAAACTTCTTTGAAGTTCAGGGGTGTTCAGGTCAGGGGGGCTTAGGACTAGCCCAGAGTTGTCACTCTGTTGGAGTGAATTTTGTACCTGGCTGTGTGGGTGAATTATAAATTGGAGGGGGAGGGATAGCTCAGCCTTGAGAGGGCCATTTAGGAAACTGGGGTAAAAATCTGTCTGGGGACTGGTCCTGCTTTGAGCAGGGGGTTGGACTAGATGACCTCCTGAGATCCCGTCCAATCCTATGATTCTATGAAAGCATTGCAAAACACATGTATGGATGTTACGCAAGGAGTTAGGCATATACATTAAATATTATGTTCTTAAAGTCTATTTAGGGACTGATCACCAGCAAAGGTAAAAGACAGATAAACATATCTTGTCTGACAGAAAACCTATCTGGCTGGTTATATGCAAGTTAAGTAGTGTATGGTTCATAATAGGTCTGCTCACTTGTCTGAGCCAAGTGCTAATGAAGGATTGAAGAAACTTCAAATGAAGACAAGTAACAGGAAGGAGTAAACAGAGGGTTGTCTTTCACCCCCTTCCCCCGAGTCTTTAGGTGAACAAAGGTTTGCTGCAGTATACCTGGGGGACAAAGATAGCCTGACATCGTTCACCTAGGAAGTAAATGGCCAGTTTGCATCCATGAAAGAATAGTCTCAACCAGGCATGGCTGAAAATGCTAGTTAGAACTTTGGGTTAGAAGCCATATGATGATTTTATTTTATATTGGAAATAAATGGTTGCATATTCTTACTATCACTTGAATCTCAAACACCTGAAACACCGCAGGAGCCATTCACTTTGATGTTCTGGCTCAGAGCCCACCAGGACTAGCAGAGCTAAAAAAGTCTGGCAAGAGAGGAGAAGAGCTCTGACTAGTTTTTAAAAGGATACACTTTTTCTGAGGGGTAGCATTTGTTGCAGAGACTTCTGGGGAACAGACTGATCCCCAGACTCCCAGAGATTAGAGACTTTAGGTAAGGTAGTCAGACATGTAGTCATTTTGGGGTATTTAGAATCCTTTTTCCTCTTAATGTTAAGAACAAAGTATAAGATAAAACAATACTTTGGTTTCAGAAGGCCTCTTTGGAGTCACTGTACTCGCTGCTGGTCAAACTTTGAAAGGGAAGAACCACACATACCCCAACCCAGATGGACTGGTTGGGGTGAGCACAGTTGACCTGCAGGTTTCTGTAGCCTAAGACCTGATCTAAGAACGTGAGAATCATGGGATTCACCCCAGAAAATAAAGGCATGAGGACTTATTCCTGAGCAAGATGCACTCAAAGGACTGCAAAAGGTCAGCAGTTCAGCTACCCCATAACTATGACAATAAGCACTATACCTAAAATTGGCTAACTGTTAGGCCTCAAAATGTAATTGTAAATGGGGATTCATCTTTCCAGTGGGGTCTATGCTATTTAACATGATTTTCAATGACCTGGAAGAAAACATAATATTATGGCTAATAAAGTTTGCAGATGGCAAAAATTGGGGGAGTGGTAAATAATTAAAAGAGTAGGTCACTGATACAGAGTGATCTTGATTGTATGGCACAAGCAACCAATATGCATTGGCTAAATGTAAATGTATACATCTAGGAACACAGAATGTAGGCCATACTTGTATGTTGGGAGACTCTAGCCTGGGAAGCAATGATTGATAAAGATTTGGAAGTCATGGTGGATAAATCAGCTGAACATGAGCTTCCTGTACAACTGTGGCCAAAAGGGCTCATGCAACCCTTGGATGCAGAAACAGGGAAATCTCGCACATGAGTAGAGTGGTTATTTTATCCCTGTATTTGGCACTGGTGCAAGTGCTGCTGGAATACTATGTCTAGTTCTGGTGCCCACAATTCAAGCAAGATGTTGATAAATTTGAGAGGCTTCAGAGAGAACCAGAAGAATGACTACAAGATTAGAACACATACCTTATAGTGATAGGCTCAAGGAGCACAATCAATTTATCTTAACTATGAGAAGGTTAAGAGGTGATTTGGTTATGATCTGCAAGTACCTACGTGGGGAACAAATATTTGATAATGGGCTTTTTGATCTAGCAGGCAAAGGTATAACACGATCCAATGGCTGGAAGTTGAAGCTAGACAAATCCAGACTGGAAACAAGATGTACATTTTTAACAGTGAGTAATTAACCACTGGAACAATTTACCAAGGGTCCTGGTTGGGTCTCTGTCACTGACATTTTTAAAATTGATATTGGAGGTTTTTTCTAAAAGATAGACTCTAAGAATTGTTTTGGGGAAGTTCTATGTTCTGTGTTATACAAGAGATCAGATTAGATTATCACTATGGTCCTTTGTGGCTTTGGAATCTATGAAAACCTGCAGTTATTGGCCAAAATTAGTCCTCCCCACCCCCGGGTTATTTGGTGATATCAGATTAAATTATGGACTACTCACATCATTTTCTCTATATTAATCAGTTAATAACATTCTTCTCTGCTCCTTGAAAAGTGTGCTGACCACCTGACAGCCAACATGCACAGAGAAAAATCACCTTCTAAAAGCAAAATAACTACAAGCCAATGATCATCTCTTTGTAAGGCAGTAATATTTAGAACTGTATCCAAAGATTTCCAGACAGGTCCTCGGCTGTTATAAATCATTTCTTCACTGTGGATGTGGCCCATTATTTCCTAGGGTAACTTCTCTCAGTTAATAAAACCCACAAACCCATGCAGAATATAAAAATTGTCACAAGGAAGAGAATGTTCCTGCTTTTGGGGGGGTATTGATTTATTTTGAAAATCGACTATGGAAAAGTGGCACTTTCATACTCAACTGATCTGCTTCCTCTATAGTCAACATTGCATATTTTGACCTGACAAATGTAAGCTTCTGCTTTCTAATCCCCGTTAGCCAACTAGAGCCAGCACAGTCAGGACTGAGCCGCATTCTATTCCTTCTTGTGCATCATTAGGAAAGTGGTTTCAGAAGTTCCTATCCCAAGACCAAGCAGCCCCCCTCATAGTAACAAGGTTGCACAGGTGTAAAAGAGCATAATTGGCTGACAGAACTCTTCTCTCTGGTCAGGAAATGAGAACCCCAGCTTGATTCTCAGATCCTAATTGAGTTTGCAAGGCTGGCAATTAGAAATCCCAGCTTTTTAACTGGTAAAATCGGATGCATTGCATGTGGATGCTATGGAGGCATTCCAAACAAGGCACGGTGTGATGCCATTTTTCAGAGTAGGACAGCACTTATAGATGAAGTTACTTCTCACATCTAAACCACAAGGGCATCAGCTATCCTTGACTGTGTAAATAGTTTGTGTGATAAGTGTCTGTTACAGCTGTCCCCGTTGGATTCCTTTTTCCCCTTCCTTTCTGTTTGTGCTGAGTGGCCGGCCCCCGGCCATGGAACTGACCAAAGTCACAGCCTGGCCCTGCTCATGGAAATGGCTTGTGCAGACTGACTGGAGCCATTGCTCTGCTCAGGGAGGTGGGGGCTTTTTTGCTCCTTTGTCTAGCTTCTTTGTTCGGACCCGGCTCGGTGTAGGGTGCTCTGCTCAGGTATGCAAGACTTAAAGTGGCCACATAGCTCAGCATATGAGTCATACCTGTGACTCAGAACTTGCCCAGACATGTCCTGTGCCTACCTGCAGTTTCCCTGCCTTCTCTCCTCCCCTGGATTAAGGGGAACCAATCAAAGTTACTGGCGGGAAACTGCCTGAGTTTGCCCTTAAAACCAGACATTTTCTGATCAGACCCCCGGAGAAGGTCCTTGCTTTGCCACCTGGTCTGATCAACTAGGGGTCTTTGGGGGGCCTCTCCCTGCTCTCGTTTGTTTTTGCATGTACCCCCGTTTTTAAACTCCCCTCCCACGAACAACGAATTTGTGCCTGGAGATCTCCTGATTATTGTAAGTGAATTGAGCCCTCTCTGCGTCCTCTGATGCTGAAACTGCTGTTCCTGCTGCTGCTTTGGGGATTGGTAAGGAAGAGGAGGTTACTCACCCTGTGCAGTAACTGACGTTCTTCGAGATGAGTGTCCCTGTGGGTGCTCCACTACAGATGTCCCTGTGGGTGCTCCACTACAGGTGTTGGTGCGTCCCTGCGCCTTCGCCCGGAGATTTTTGCAGCAGTACTCATAGCGGCCACGCATGCTCAGAATCTGCCCCCCCCCGCTGTGACTCTAGGGTAATAGAACGCATGCGTGGCCGGTCTCCTCAGTTCCTTCTCTACCACGGAGGCCCCCCAACTCCGAAGTAGAGGGGAGGAGGGTGGGTAGTGGAGCACCCACAGGGACACTCATCTCGAAGAACGTCAGTTACTGCACAGGGTGAGTAACCTCCTCTTCTTCTTCGAGAGATGTCCCTGTGGGTGCTCCACTACAGGTGACTTAAAAGCAGTGTATCTTAAGGAGGTAGGGACTTCGGATCTGGTAGGAACGCCGTCGAGAGTACCGCCCTGCCCAAGCGTATGTCAGATAAAGGGCCTTGAATAAGGGCATAGTGTTTAACAAAAGTATGGTCAGATGACCAGGTGGCTGCTTTACAAATGTCAGCCAAGGGAACTTTGCGTAAGAACGCGATGGAGGCAGCCAGAGATCTAGTGGAGTGTGTTCTAATGCCATCTGGAGGTGCAACCCCTTTCATCTGATAGCACAGTCGGATACACTGGGAGATCCAGTTCGAGAGTCTCTGGGTAGAAATAGGCATGCCCTTGGAGCGCTCTGCAACAGAGACAAAAAGTCTAGAAGAGGTTCTAAAGGGTTTGGTTCTATCCAAGTAGAATGACAAGGCTCTGCGAACATCTAGTGTATGCATTGAGGCTTCAAAGGAGTTTGCATGTGGTTTCGGGAAAAAAGTCGGGAGGTGTATGGGTTCATTAATATGGAATGATGAGTGTACCTTTGGAAGAAATTTGGGATGCAATCTGAGGATAACCTTGTCTTTAAAAAATATCGTATATGGTGGATGAGCCATGAGAGCTGCTATTTTCCTGCCCGTCTGGCAGAAGTAATTGCCACTAGAAACGCTGTTTTCATGGAGAGGTGTAAAAGGGAGCACGTGGCTAGGGGTTCGAAGGGTTGCTGAGTTAGGGCAGACAGTACCAGATGAAGGTCCCAGGGGGTGGTCGGTTGTTTAATGTCTGGATATAAGGTTTGTAGGCCCTTGAGGAAACGCTTCGTAGTAGCGTGAGCAAAGACAGACGTATTATCAATTTTGTCGTGGAAAGTCATAATAGCAGCTAAATGGACCCTGATGGAGCTGAAAGAAAGGCCGGATCGCTTAAGGCCCAAGAGATAGTCCAATATAAACGGAAGAGGTACCGAGGTAGGAGAAAGATGTTTGGCAGAACACCAATGTGTGAATCGTTTCCACTTTTGAAGATAGGTCTTGCGAGTAGAGAGCGTTCTGCTATGTAGGAGTACCTCCTGAACTTGTTCGGAGCAATCTAATTCGCGTTGGGAGAACCACGTAGGAACCAGGCCTTGAGGTGAAGCATGGACAGGTTGGGGTGGAGAAAACGACCGTGCTGCTGAGATAGAAGGTTCGGAATAAGCGGCAGGGAGATTGGTGGTTGGATTGACATTCTGGTGAGGAAGGGAAACCATGGTTGTCTGGGCCACGATGGGGCAATGAGGATCACCTTGGCTCGATCCGTTCGTATTTTTATCAGAACCCTGTTGAGAACTGGTATCGGGGGAAACGTATAGAATAGGTTTCGGTGCCATGAGATCATGAATGCGTCCCCCAGGGAATGTTTGCCCAGTCCTGCTCTGGAGCAGAAATTGAGACATTTCTTGTTCTTTGCAGTTGCAAAGAGGTCTATTGTTGGGTAACCCCAGATGCTGAATACCTCGTGAATGGTTTTGTCGTCTATCTCCCACTCGTGGTCCCATGGGAAGCGTCTGCTCAGTTCGTCCGCTGTGGTGTTCATGATCCCGGGAAGATAAGCAGCTGATACCCGGATGTTGTTCACAATGCACCAATTCCAGAGCTTCATAGCCTCTGTGCACAGCGAATGGGAACGAGCTCCGCCCTGCCTGTTTACGTAAAACATGCAAGCAATGTTGTCCGTCATTATGCGTACGTGATGATGTTTGATTAGTGGCAGGAAGTGACAGCACGCGTTGCGAATGGCTCGAAGTTCTAGTACATTTATGTGCAGGGAGGTCTCGGTTGGTGACCATAGTCCCTGTACTGTGTGATGAGACATATGTGCACCCCACCCTGTCATAGATGCATCGGTGGTCAGAATGCGTGATGGAGCCTGTTGAAGAAACGGGACTCCAGAACAAAGGTTGGAGTGGACGGTCCACCAACGTAGCGAGTCTTTGACTGGAGTAGGCAGGGAGAGAGTCTTGTTTAAAGAATGCATATTCGGTTTGTAAACCGTTGCCAGCCACGCTTGGAAGCACCTCATGTGTAGGCGTGCATTCTGGACGACAAAAGTGCACGAGGCCATGTGACCTAGTAGTTGCAGGCAGTCTCGGGCAGTTACCTGAGGGCTGTTGCGAATAGTTGTGGTCAGTTGTTTTATGGAATTGTAGCGATCGGGTGGGAGCGATGCTAGCCCGGTCCGAGAGTCGAGGTCTGCGCCTATGAACTGAAGGTGCTGGGTGGGGCGTAATGTGGATTTGTCTCTGTTTATTTGTAGGCCGAGAGAAAGAAAGCACTCGACTGTGAGTCGTGTGAACCGGAGCGCCTCGTCGAATGTTGAAGCTTTGAGAAGGCAATCGTCGAGGTACGGAAATATTATTACCCCTTGTCTCCTGAGGTGAGCAGTGACTACAGCTAGAAGTTTGGAAAAAGCACGGGGGGCTGTAGATAGTCCGAAGGGGAGTACCCCGTACTGGAAATGTGTGGAACCAAGGGTAAATCGGAGGAAACGTCTGTGGGCCGGATGTATAGTGACGTGGAAATAGGCATCTTGTAGGTCGAGGGCAGAAAACCAGTCGCCCTGCTCCAGCGCTGGGATTATGGTATTGAGGGTCACCATCTTGAACTTCTGCTTTTTGATGAATCTGTTGAGCCGCCTGAGATCGAGGATTGGTCGCCATCCCCCATTTTTCTTCTCCGTTAAGAAATAATGGGAGTAAAAACCCTTCCCTCTGTGTCGCTCTGGCACGATTTCTACTGCTCCCAGATGAAGGAGATGTTGCACTTCTTGGAGGAGTAGCTGCTCGTGAGAAGGGTCCCTGAAGAGGGACGGGGAGGGTGGGTGGGTGGGTGGGAGGTAAGGAGAGGAAGGGGATGACGTATCCAATTGTAACTACCTCTAAGACCCACTTGTCGGAGGTAATCTTCCTCCATTGTTGGAAAAAAGGTCGTAGGCGGTGTCCAAAGATTGGTGTGCCGGCTGAAGTGAGGGCATTGCTTTCTAAACCCTCGACCAAGTTTTCAAATCTGCCTATTAGCTGGTGGGGGTTGAGGCGCCCCTGTAGAGTTTGGGCGACGTCGCTGGAATCTTGGTCGTGGACGTTGCGGCTGTTGCTGTTCCTGCGGTCTATGGGAAGGTTGTGTAAATGCGGGATAACGTGGCCGGTGGTATGGTTGGTATCGATATTGTCGTCTTCTTGCCGTAGGTGTCTGGAGACCTAAAGACCGGAGGGTTGTTCTGGAGTCTTTCATTGAATGAAGCACTTCATTCGTGTTAGAAGCAAAGAGTTTGTCACCGTCGAAGGGAAGATCTTCAATTGTGTTCTGAACTTCGCGAGGAAAAAAGGAAGAGGAGAGCCATGAGCCCTGTCGCATGACTATCGCTGTAGCGGTAGACCTTGCCGCTGTGTTGGCTACATCGAGGGCTGCTTGGAGAGCGGTGCATGAAATGGCTTGGCCCTCAGAAACTATAGCTCTGAACTGTTGTTTTCTTTGTTCTGGAATGTCATCAATAAAGTCCATTAACTTATTATAGTTTTTATGGTCGTATTTTGCCAGGACTGCAGTATAATTAGCTATGCGAAATTGGAGGGTGGAGGATGCATAGACCTTGCGACCAAACAGGTCCAGTCGTTTGCTATCCTTGTTAGGTGGGGCAGAACGAGAATACTGTTGTCTAGCCCTCTGGTTCGCAGCGTCTACTACCAATGAGTTTGGTGCTGGGTGGGTAAAAAGAAATTCAGAGTCCTTTGGAGAAATAAAATACTTCTTGTCCGCTTGCTTGCAGGTAGGTAGGCTTGTCGCTGGAGTCTGCCAGATGGACTTAGCGGGTTCTAAAAGGGCTGCGTTAATTGGAAGTGCCACTCTGGAGGAAGAAGGGGGCTGTAGGATGTTCGTTAGCTCATGCTGTTGTTCGGGAACCACTTCCAGGTTAATGTTCAGGTCACTAGCAACTCTCTTAAAGAGGTCCTGGAATTTTGTATATTCATCAGAGGGAGTGGGAGGAAGGGGAAGTAATGCTTCCTCCGGTGCTAACTCCGGATCTGTTGGACCAGGAGAAGGGCTAGGTTTATCCTGGGAACGTGGCTGTGTTGCCAGGCGTCTCGTGTCACTAGCATATGCATTAGGAGATGGCACTGGATCAGTGTTGTGCCTGGTCGAATGGCTACGGGGCATGTGTTCCCGAGGGTATGATGTCCATGGTGTCCAGTATTGCCATGGTGGCGGGTAGGGCATAGGTGGTGCCATCCAGGGGTTCATCCCCCAAGGGGCAGGGTCCTGAGAGTGGGATGAGGTAGTATTTCCATAGCCCTTATTGCTCTGGGTCCGGGGCTGGGAGTCATGATATGGGGAAAAAACTCCCTGTGGATCTGCTTCCTCCTCACTGGAGGAAAACTGCTCAGATCCTGACTCAGGCATCGAAACAGAATATGCATTCATGAGCGGAGACTGCAAGGTAGGTGATACTAGCAGATCAGCTGTCTGGGTAAAAGGAGTGAAAGCAGCTCCTGCGGGAGATGAAAGCTGAGCCGACAGAGGCTGCTGCACAAGAGCATTCCTGCGATCGGGGCTTCTGGCTGTGATCTGTGTGTCAGAATGCCCCGCAGGCGTCGGTGCCGCGGTCGGTGCCGGGCGAGAAATGTCGGGCTGCCTCGGGTGAGGCGTGCTGTGGAATGTCGGCACCGTCTCATTCGCGGTGCCGAACGGTGCCGTCACTGAGGCAGGCAACTGGAAGCCTGATGCCTCGGCACCGGAGCTTCTCGGCGGCGCTGAAGCCTCAGGCGGCTTTTGCGCTGCTCCGGAGGAGCCTGGCTCATGAAAATTGCTGAGGCGAGGAATCACAGGCAGAGAGATCATTGATCTGCCTGGAGAAACTTTATGCCTCATAGTCTTGCTCGGTGAGGAAAGGTGCCCCTTTTTCGTAGACTTCTTGAGCTTTTTAGAGGGGGGGGGCTGTGTCGGGTAGCGGAGCCGGCTTCAATGCCTGGGTCTGAAACTGACCCGATAGATTTTTGAAGCAGGAGCAGTTTGAGTTTAAGCTCCCTGTCTTTCCGTGCCCTGGAGCTGAGTTTACAGCAGTGGGCACATTTTTGGGGAATGTGAGCTTCCCCCAAACATTTTATACACTTTGAGTGCCCGTCCGATGACGGGATAGCTTCCTTACAAATAGCACAGCGCTTGAAACCGGTGGAGCCCGGCATAGCCGCGGCTGACAGGAAATTTTTTTTTTTTTTTTTTTTTTAAGATAAACTGGGTAAGTAACTATTTTAACAGAGAAAACTGACAGAAAAACTGTTTCTAAAGGATAATTAAGGCAATAGTGAAGGATTCTCTAATGAGTCTGCTGAGCTCCGTCTCAGGCCGGGGACGGTTGAGAAGGAACTGAGGAGACCGGCCACGCATGCGTTCTATTACCCTAGAGTCACAGCGGGGGGGGGGGGGGGCAGATTCTGAGCATGCGTGGCCGCTATGAGTACTGCTGCAAAAATCTCCGGGCGAAGGCGCAGGGACGCACCAACACCTGTAGTGGAGCACCCACAGGGACATCTGTAGTGGAGCACCCACAGGGACATCTCTCGAAGAAGAAAAACTGCTTGCACACTCCCCTTGTTCTAGCTGCTGGCTTTCTCAGGCAGACCCAAGCTAACTCCTTGGTCTGTATCTGTAATCTGCTTCTAGCTCCGCAGCGCCTTTGCTGCTAGAAATAAGCCTGCTTGCAGCCACCACTAATTAACCCCCCCCCCTCCTTGAAGCTGTATCCTGGGCACACACCACTCTGCCCTCTGGAACTACCCCTAGTATAAGGTGCACCCATTAGGTTAAATTTAGCCTTTAGTCTAGATAAATTGTAATTTCATTTTGCATAGTTGTGGTTAAGTTAGGTTTAGAAAATTGCTTGCATTGTACTCTGCAAGTTAGGCTGAAAGAATTGTTGCATTGTGTTTTGTTACTTGCTAATTTATGTAGTCTTGGTTAAGTTAAATCATAGATCAGATTTTGCTGTGTTCTGTATAATTGTGTCTCTGCTGTTTAAACTTGCAGCCTGTCTGCTCTCTCTCTCTCTTTCTCTCTGCTGTTTAAACTTGCAGCCTGTCTGCTCTCTGTGTCTCCCTAAGTTTAAATCTCCCTCTGCCTTTGGCCTCTGCTCCACCACGTGCTCCTCTTCCCCCATCCCCCAACCTCACTCCCCTACCACTTTCTTCCTCACTCTCTCTCTTTTAATCCCTTCCCCCACGTGCTCACCCCACTCCCACTGCTGCCAAACCTCAATTGTATTACTGAAGTCTAGCATAAAACCCCATTGGTTACCCCTTTTCTCTCTAACACACCTCACATTTTACATTTACACCACTATGACACATTTTTTACCTAAAGTTGTTGGTTAGTTAACATATTTTACCCATACTGTTAGTTGGTTATATGCTGCTGTGACACACTCTTTACACAGAAATTGTTAGCTACCTGTTACATTTATACTTCAGTGTTAATTGGTTACCAACTGTATTGTACCCCACTATTGAAACCCCCTATCCTAAAAGAAACCCCTCCCCAATTGTCTACCTTAACAAACCCCATACCCCTCACTATTAAATTTTCCCTGTTTTTGCATTTTCTTAATAAAGTTTATTTTACACCCCACCGGTGCAGTAGTTGTCCCCCAAGATCCCCTACCTGCTGGCAGGGTCAATAAGGTGATCACCTCAGGGCCAGATCCTTGGTTGGCATAAACTGGCAATATAGCTATGCCAATTTACACCAGCTGAAGATCTGGCCTGCAATTGTGCTATGTTCCTTTGGAGCGTGTTTCTGCTGTTTACCTAAACTACAATTGCTTAACCATCCATCACAGTTAGCAGTTTTAATGTGTTTACGTTATAACATCAATCACCATATCCTGAGATCACATCATGCAGAGTCAGAAGAGAGGTGTTCCCACATTCCTCTGGCATGTATGGTTGTGAATGTCTGGAAGTTTATGTAACCCCAGAAGATAATCTAGGATGCCAGTGTGTCAGGTCAGTTCAAACTCCCCATGGATTTCTGAGGAGTCTTCTCGCCTCTTCCTAAAACAGTAGGAGACCCAGGTTGTCTTCTTTAAATGACAATGAATTAGCTTGCAAATGAATAAAGACATCAGGATCAAGACAGCAATGTAAGTGGGCTCATTTGTCACATTGCGATTCTGAAACCATGGCACAGACTTGGATTCTGAATGTAATAGATATTAGAGCGGCATTCAGGACAGGAATCAAGAGATTCAGGATATCAAGAGATTCAGACCACCGAGATTTTTCTTCCAAACAGTGTCATTTTATTGGTATTTTGTTTTGTCACAAATGCACACGTCATTTTCAAACTTTGCAAACACTGATAAAACAGGAGTAATCCACCTAACACCTACTGTATGGGTCAGGTTAAAGTAGTGTGCAGCCTGCAAGCCAAATCCTTTCAGGTAGGTTCCATGCTGCATTTAATCATATTTGACAGTGATACACAAATGCAGGGATGAAGTTTGTTTGAAGTTTTCAGTAATACCTTCAATGAGCAGCACCAGGATGGGATCAAGTTGAAGGGAGATATTTAGAACCCTAATCCTCAGCATGAAAAAAAAAATGAAGAGATTCAAACACAAGGACTCACTGTTGCACTTATTCTTTCAATAAAGTTTTGATTCTTTGTCAGGCAAACAATTGAGAAAGCTAAAATGCAGGCACCCCAATTGAATTTCAGAGCAACACAGACTTTCAATTTGGAAGCTCACATGGGACTGGCAGAGTAATGTGTTAGAAACTTAAGACTGGCAGTTACATCTGTGGTTTCTTTTGCTGGAATAATTCTGGTAAAAGATTTATGGGATGCAAACGTTCCTCTTTGGCTTATTCATAGAAGGAAACGCCATATACACAAAAGACATGCAGGCAAGACTGTTTTCTCATATTTTATCTGTGTATGTCTACACGCAGATGGATATAAACAGGGATTTTTCTTTCAAAAGTTAGACAAAGAGATTTTCTGGGTAAAAAGTCCTTAGTCTTTTGGGTGATTATGTTAATATTTTATGCTAGCTAATAGCTTTATTCCTGAAGGATCCCAAAGTATTATTCAAACAAAGTACTGTTTGTGCCATAAAACAAATACTCTAGAATACATACAGAGAGAGAGAGAGAGAGAGAGAGAGAGAGTTTAATATGGCTGAGTTAGTGTCACTGTAGAATCTACATTTCTGCATTTTCTAATTTTAGCTACTCAACTTTAGAGTTGATTCATTAAGCCTTATAGCCTGTAATTTCCTTTAAAAAAGAGGGTGGGAAACTGCTTATTCTTAACAATATTCACACTTGCATGGTCCAAAATAAACTTTGAAGCTTACACGTCACAGATGGGAATGTAATTCCCATCTTTGCTACCACTATTTCTGAGCGGAGTCGGGTGGGTTTGGAAACTAATTTCACAAAAGATGGGTTAAAAAGGGAGCAGCACTTCAATTAGGCCAGAATTTCACCCTGCAGGTACTTCCAGACTACCTGCTGAATCAGCAGGTAGTAATCGATCTATCGGGGATCGATATATCGCGTCTCGTCTAGACGCGATATATCGATCCCCAAACGCGCTCCTGTCGACTCCGGAACTCCACTAGGGCGAGCAGCGGTAGCGGAGTCGATGGGGGAGCCGCGGCTGTCAATCCTGCGCCGTGAGGACCCGAGGTAAGTCGAAATAAGATGTGTCAACTTCAGCTATACTATTTCCATAGCTGAAGTTGCGGATCTTAGATTGACCCACACTCCACCCTCGTGCCCCCATGTAGACCAGCCCTAAGTCACAGTTAACAACAGAAGAAAGACTTCTCTCTGCTATCCAGCCATACATCTGGAGTAATTCCACAACTCCAAAGAAGTCTGGAGTCATTCCAAATTTACCCCACAATATAAACTGGTCAAAGCTATTTTATGTTCATGAAAATTGAGAATGTTTTCAATATTGCAGAAAGCAATAAAACAGTGCTGAGAGATACTCAGATCAAAGGGTCCACAGTTTTTCCTGCACCCATGATTATGTTCTTTTCCAGATTGAGGATTCTGATATGTTTGTTTAAATGAGACATTTTAAATTTCCCCATACAAAATTTCCCATCAACAAACAGCCTGTTGGGCCAACTGCCTCGACTGGCAGGGAGAATGTACTGTCATGTCATAAAGGGGACACAACTTTATTGGAAAGGGAAGCATCTCAACAAACAAAATTTCCCCAAAACCTTTTCCAGCATTAAATTTAGTAAACCACAATGTCTAAAATCAGATTTATTCAGCAAATAACTGTACCGGAATAGGGCAGTATCCCATGAATTTGTGAGCCCTCCAGCTCACTGTGGTCTAAGTTTTAGAAGCTGCCAGAAACCAGCTACAGCAGCAGTGTTTATATGTAACTTGGTCTTGTATGTTTGCATAGGTTCAGTAAATATTTTTATGTGGGACCCAAGTGTGCCACTGTGTTTCCTCATATTGTTTTTAATTGGGTTAAAAGCAATAGACAACACTCAGGAAAACATATCAGCCCTTAATTCTATCAGATATATCTTGAGTTGCAGAACTGTTGATTAGATCAAATTCAGGAAATAAGCAGGACAAACCACCCCTCATTCTACAACATTATCATTCACTATCTATATTGCAATAGCACCTAGGGGTCCTAGAGTAGTGGTTCTCAACCGGGGGTATGCAGAGGTCTTCCAGGGGGTTCCTCCTCAACTCATCTAGATATTTGCCTAGTTTTACAACAGGCTACATAAAAAGCATTAGCAAAGTCAGTACAACATAAAATTTCACACACACAATGGCTTGTTTATACTGTTATATATAATATACACTGAAATGTAAGTACAATATTTATATTCCATTGATTTATTTTATAATTACATGGTAAAAACAAAAAAGCAAATTTTCAGTAATATTGTGATGTGACACTTTCATATTTTTATGTCTGATTTTGTAAGCAAGTAGTTTTTAAATGAGGTGTAACTTGGGGGTACACAAGACAAATCAGAGCCCTGAAAGGGGACAGTAGTCTGGAAAGGTTGAGAGCCACTGCCCTGCACCAGGAAGTACAAATAGAATGAAAAGAAGGCCTGAAGATCTTGCAATAGAGTCTGTTCCTCCCAAGGTCTCAACATGAATAGAAAAATAACCCAACTATAGAAAGAAGGAAATTCAAACTTAAAGGTTCACCTAAAAATAACAAAATAGAACTAAAAACTGGAAACATTCAGAGAGGAGAATGCTACCTACTGAGGCCACAAAATCACTTCCTGTAAAACTGTGAATTTCCCTCCGAGGTCTCTCCTTTATGTATTAACCAATGCCAATTCATCTTCACTGTAGACATATCACGCAATCCTTGGTGCAAGTTGGATTGGCGGCAAATTCAGGTAAATATGGCAATAAGGGATTTCAACTATCCTAAGAAACATGATGTTGGATTAACCAAGAAGGAAAATGGTAGAAATATCATGAACATAAGCATTTATGGAAGTCTGATGGGTCGCTACTAATCTAGGATTAAGAGGTTGTTGATTTTATTATAATTCACATTAATATTCCAGACTGGGCATTTTGATTCAACAAGTGGTAATGAATGAGAGATTCCTGTTCTATATCATCTAGAGTACTACTGTATCAACATCTTCCAATATATCTGGATCACTTCTTCCCAAGGAACAAATAGCAGAAAGTTAGTATCAGTTTACAAAATAGGGATCTTTTGTCAGAGTTAGACATGGCCATGAACTGTTCTTGCAGAAAACTGCTAGATTATGGATAGATTCTGATGTAATGCACATAAATTGTGCTTACTGTATATTTTTACATCTTGGCAAACTTGCTTTTTTAAGAGCTGAACTGCAAAGTTTTGTTTTTGCTTTTTTTTGTTTTAGATTTTTTTGTACATTTCCCAACACAACAAGAGATACAAGTAGCAGTTTTCTAAACATTTGAACTAAGTTGGTTTGAACAAATTGATGGTTTTGAGCCACCAATAGGAGGACATCATCTTTAAAAAAAATGGTATGTTTTTTGGTACTTTAACAGGTTCTTTTTACGACATTTTAATGTCACACTTGCCATGGACTTAGCCTTCACTTCAAGAAAGGGCCTTTTAACAAATCAGAGGAAACCTGTCTCAAAAATAATCAAAACTTATGAGTGATTTAAGATGATGTATGGTTGTATGACCTGTTTCAAAACTTTCACTGTTTAGCCTTATTTGTGAACTAAATATACATTTAGCCTCTATTTAGCTAAGAGTCAGATTAAATGCAAATCACTTAAACATTCAATTTCCCATATTTTTTTCCTCCTGTGTACATGATATAGATGACTACCCCTAAAAATTCACTGTTCTTCAGTGTGAGGCCTCTTTTGAGAGAACTGTATCATATGTTACATGAAATTTAAGAATATATTTAAAATATCTTTTCAAACTAGAAGTTTCTCTTCTCTCAGGGAATACAGATTTGAACTTTAGTATTAGATGGTAAAGGAAGTTCCTTAATCAAAGGAATTAACCAATGCCTAAACAATTTAATATATATGAAAAGAACTAAAGCTGTTGAGTGCGCATAGAGTCCTGTCCTTTTATTTGTTTTGGAGAAGATTAAACCCTCACACAGCCCCAGAGACCAAATACAGTTCTCCACAGTGAGACTTTACATTGCCAACAAATACTCCCCTAGGCTCACTAGAAAATGCATGGCCCCGAGCCTTAATTCCAGTGATTTTTCTATAGTGGAGATAGCTGCATTCAGCATTTCCCAAGACTGTTACAAGTTCTTTACAGTGTGTAGTTTTTGTTGAAGCAAACCTGATTCCATTCTAAGTTAAAATAAAAACATTCCTCTGTGCACTTGCCCTCAGTTATATTTAGGTTTACTCTGAAATCAAAGTTTTGTTTCTTTAAAAAACAATCTTTATAGCTTTTGGGGGGGGGGGGAGAAGTCAACATATACTAACATACGCACTTAAAGAATGTAAATGAAGGGCCCAATTCTGCTAACACATACTCAACAGGAACTCCTGCATGAGGAAGGATGACTCACTGAAGAGCAAGAGAACAGGGTTTGTTTGTTTCAGACAAAACAAATGAAATTTTACAGTTTTTCCATTTCACCTGTTTTTCTTCTCTGAATTTCACCTGCCTGAATTTGCACTTATTTTGTCCAACACAGATTTTTTGTAGAGGCCACCAATAGTAACAGCTATAGTTTATTATACCAAGTCTCTTTCTGGGATTTCCCAGGTGGTGAAACAGAAGCTATGTTGTCCAAACTCACAAAGCAAGCTAGTGTCAGGCCAAGTAGTAGAACCCTGGCTTTTGACTGGTCGATCTAGTTCATAGAGCTCCTAAGGCAAGTCACTTAATTGGTTTTCCTCTCCATTCCCTCTGTGTGCGCCCTCACATGCGGAGTGTGGAACTGTCCAGAGGAACATCTGCTGTGATGTCAGCCACTCACCCCACCCTATCAGAGCAGGTTTATGGCTCGGGGGGACGGGCGACATGCAGACAGGAGTAAGGGGCTGAGGCTCGGGCCACAGCTGGGGCCCCAGATGCAGGGCCGGGGGCCAGGAGTGGAGCCCCTCCCCATCCCCAGTGGGGGCTGGCCCAGGCCCCAGCCATGCCCCCCCCAAACATTCCTCCATGCCCTCCGTTTGGGGACCTCTAGAGACTTTGGAAGAGAGGGAATCCATTTCCCCTGGATTTGGGGGTAGAAAATAAGAAGCCACTGGAAGGACTCCTTTTTCCTCTGGAACAGAAGGAATGATGGATGATGCAGGCTCCCCCTCCTCCCTTTTCCCCGGAAAGCCATCCTGTAGAGAGAGGAGGTAGGCAGAAAATGAATTGCCCAAGAAGGGAGCCTCTATTAGGAACTAGTGCTGCTTCACCAACTGGAGAGAAGACTTAGGGCCAAGAACTCCACAACCAGGCACCAACTCCTCCTACAGTCCCCATTTCAGATTGTACATATTTCACCAGCAGTTGAAAAGGAAGATACAAGGGGAGCTGACCAACCTCAAATGGCTCCTTCCTCTACTTTTTGCAGAGAAGGGGATGCTGCACACTTTCCCTTCTCTTTAGCCACTACACAAACTATAGTTAAGGTTGCCTAATGCTTTCCCTTAGAAGACCCTGTTTTCAATTGCTTATAACTGTGCCAAAACTCAACCATTCAGGCTGAAATTGCTCATGCCAAGTGTCTCCTCAGGATGACTATTTTTGGAAAGTTTCATCAACAAGAGTTCAGCTTTCTCTCTCAGAATAAGGTTAGGGAAAACACACTGTGGAAAAAATGCATTGTTTTGCCCATGTTAAAAAATCCGTACAGCTATTTCATTGAGAAACTCTAGTGCCTCCATGTTTTGGAGCAGGGACTTGAAATTTGGCCAAAGGGAGCTAGAGGGAAGGGGGGGTTAGAGAGAGAGAGAGAGAGAGAGAGACACTCTGCTGTAAGGATGTGCTTTTTAGCCACAACTAAGAAAATCCACCCAAATTTGCACAAGTTATAACTCTGTGAAAACAAATTATAGTTTGCACACGCTCAGTGGTGCATGCTAAATTCTCAGAAAGTTCCACTTGCACTGGGCATGCTCTATCCTGAGGCATCAGAGACTAAGCCAGACCTCTCTGGCAACTGTTCTTCCAAGGAGCCAGGAGCTGCCGTGGCATCAGGCTCAGGAACCAAGAGCACTGAATGAGGCAGGGATCTTATAGAAAAAAAGCAGTATGTGATCATGTAAGTACAGACTAACATAATGCAGACCCACACAGGGTCAAATTAAGGTTGCACAGACAATCTTAATTCCGTATTCCTAACTTTTGAAAGTAGAGTTGGAAACCTTAATGTTCTTCTAATGTAATTATTTTGGTTGTAATATCAATAAATAACAGTAGCACAAATCAAATGATTTTACTCATGAAATTCTTATACTTTTCAACCTATTATCCCAAAAGGACATACTAAAAAGAATCACAGACAAGACGGGGGTAAGAGCTACTCTACCATATTTAAATTAGAGAAAGTATCTGGTTTTGGTACAAGTTGCTATTTTTTACTGCATGGCACAGGACCAGAGAAGAAAAATATTTACCCACAAAGCCAAAATGCATCACAAGGTAAAGGGAAAGTAGGGCTGGTCAAAAGTCTTCCATTGAAACTCTGAGGGAAAAAATGGATTTTCAACCAAATATGTTTTGTAAAGAGTGCTTTCCATGGAAAAAACGTTTTCAACAAAAGCTTTTGGCCCAAAGACAAAAAAAAAAAAAAAAAAACTCAGTCATCATCTGACAATTTCTCAGTTGTTTTTTTTTTTTAAACAAAGTTCTGGTGGAAAAGTCCTTCCCATTTTCATCAGTATTTTTAGTGGGTTCCCTCCCCCTAATTCCAAAAGCCTGCTCTAGTAAAAAGCCATTTTACCAAGGAGAAAAAAGCAAGCATTCTCATAGCATACCCCTTTCTCAAGGACTGTGTGATGGCAGAGAAGGAGTAAAGGGAGTGTAGACGTCTATGGTAGAGCCCTCTTCCTGAGGCAGAGGGCCAGATCCCTGGTTGTTATAAGTTAACACGCCACCAATGGAGCTAGGTCAGTTTACATCAGCTGAGATCTGGCCCAGAGTTCCTTCACTTAACCAAAACATCTACCCAGATCTAAGTAATCAGCCATGTATAGCAGTATTCATACGCAGGCTTGAGAATTAAATACTATGTAAAAATCAGTCTCTGTGGATTTCTTCTCTGATTTACCTAGTTATCACAAATATTGGAAGTGATTTTTTTCCTCAAGTGACTACTCCCACAGGGCCCAATCCTGCACTTAAGTATGTGGGAATCTGGCCAGTGAGTTTGATGGGCGCTATCAAGCTAAGCTGTATAAGTTCATGCCACATACCACAATGCCAGCTCTAGCTGCTGATATAAGGAATACTTTACAAGTATTGTGGCAACCAGATCGTTCAAAATAAGCACCACCAATCCTCCTGCATTACAAACATTGTACATACTATCTCCACAGCAGGGAGTTTGTCTGCGTTCTCTTCTGACCTGGGAAGTCCTCCCAAGTTTATTTGTGGCTCCAGGCAAAGTGAGAGGGTTAAATACAAAGGCCAAGTTACTGCAAAGTTTAACAGCTGTAATCGCTCCGACAGTATTATTTACTTGGCACTTACTCACACTAACGGCACACTGACAGTGCATCTATTGTTGGATTATGAAATCTGGGCCAGCGTGCTCAGTTGTTTACTGTAGGCTAAAAGGTATAAAAATATCAACAAGAAATACTGGTCACAGTTGAAACCACAGAAAAACAGAGTGAGGAGAAGCACAATAAATGTACGGATTTTTCCAACACTGCATATGTGGAGAAATTCCAAGGAAGATCATGTAAAGCAGAAGGAATGAGAAATACTTTAAGATGTATAAGGTGGAAAACCCTATCAGCTAAACATGTATTCAAGTGATAGAATTCAGTTTTTTGGTATACACGGCATGAATTAACATGGATAGGGAAACTATTTTTATTTCCTTAACCATTTGACACTGAAATAGAGAATGCAGAATTAAACCGGGCTCTCCATTTCAGTGTCAGTTTCAAAGCTATTGCACTGAGGCATAGTGATATCAGCATATTGTAACACCAAGTACATGTTAGCTCCCCTAAACTGAACTGAAGATTCACAGGTTACCCAAGTCAAAGTGCACATTAGAACAAGGTGATGGCTAAGCTAATATAAAGCAGTAGCATCCAAACAGAAGATGAGCTATAAATTGAATGCTTTGATGAACAGTGATATGATCCCAATATTGGTTAATTCACATATAAATCAATTGGTTCCCATCTTCAAAAATTTAGAACATACCAATGAAATATCGACGATTAAGAAAATTGCAAGGAAACCACCCAGTTAGCTGCACTTCTTTCAAAAAGCTGTTGAAAATTTTCAATTAAAAACTTGCAGGAAATACTAATAATTTTCGGTAGTCTTGTATATTAGGATATTGTGACTCATTACTTGTGAAATGTCTCATTGTGCAGAAACACAAGTAGCTGTTCATTTGCACAGCATCCCTATGAATCCGACACCTTACTAAACACAAAGGAAGTGGAAAAGACATGTAGACATTCGACTCTTAGTGCCTGGCCAATGAAATTTGACAAGTGGACACAAAGGGATGCCAAGATTACTGAAACACAGAGGCTCAATTTTTTAACAGTGCATATGTATCTTTGCATATACAAAATTGTTCCATGCACATGGCACAAGTCAGTCAGGGTTGTGTGCACACAAATCCCAGACTCACGCAGTATCACACATTATATGAACACTTAAGAATTTGGATCATGCTTTTCTAGGAGAAAAGTTCTCTAATGTGGAAGGACTATTCAGTGCAGATTAATGAGTGAGGAGGACAAAGCTTTATTTACTCATGAGCCAGCCAAATGGGGCAGGACTCAGGACAATATCCAGCAGTAAAAAGATATACTCAGATGATTCTTCATAAGCATTTCCATTTCAAAATTATTCACTCATACACTGACTTCTGAGTCTGTGATCATGATGAGACTAATTCAGTTTTTGATGTACTTGAAGTATTCTGTTTGCTGAATTTGGCACCATACAGTCGAGATCAGACAAGAATTGGAGGCCGGAAGCAAACTTTTTAATTTCAGTTTGAGGAAATAGAAGATTCATGACTGCAGGAGGTTCCAGTAATGGTGAGCAAAGTTTCTCCTTTTCACATTGCAAAGAATTCATGGCAAAACTGGAAGATGTTGCAAAAGTTGCCAAATTAGTTAAATTAAATAACTTTTGCAAATTTCACTCTGTGGGTTATATTGTTGATTGTTTGAGCTGTTTTAAATTATTATTTCTTTGTTCAATTTAACAGGAATCTTACATAGAACCAGATTCTAAGATCTTTGCACAGTCTGAGTAGTACCTTACTGAGAGCAGTCCTGCTGAAAAAAATCAATGGGAATCCAAGTTAGTTACTACTTAACGTGAGCAAGGGTTGCACAATTTGGATATATGTTTTAATGCAAAATCTTTCATTAAACTTCAATTAAATGTAATTAAGCTGGTTAAAGCTACCTCCCAAATATGAAAGTGCCTTTAAAGAAAAAAAGGTATAGTTTTTCATTATGCAAATGACTGTGGTTGAAGGAGACAATATGAGAACTGGAGGGTGGGAAGAAGTGTTTCGTTAGAGTGGCAGCAAAGCTTTTTATAAAGGCAGACCTAATGATTGTTTCCATGTCAAGGTTTGATCCTGCTCTCTGAAGTCAACAAAAGTTTTGTCATTGACTTCATGGGGAGCAAGGTCTGACTCCTGTTACTTTCCCCCACCTTCAGCCTCCAAAATAGCTAACACAAAATAAAGAGTAGCCTTTAAATATCATTCAGGCTCTAAATGACTAAACTAAAGGTCAATCCAAAATTATAATTGCCTCAAATACTTTCAGTTATTTAAAATCTCTCTCTTGTGCAGTGAAGATAAGTAAGGTTGGTCAGGGTGAATAGAAGAGTTCAGCAGATGGAAAGATCTACTTATATTTAGAGCAGGACACTAACATCCTAGATTCCATGATCCTATATGCAGCAAAAGGTGAAGTGGGTTGCAAGCCAGGATCCTCATGATCCTGTTAAGAATAAGGAAGGTGTTGTAGCTAAAACACACGGTTGGGACTCAAGAGATTTACATTCAACACTATACTTGGCTGCAGTCTGACTGAGAGCAATTGACTTGCTCTCCCTGTGCCTGAGATCCGGGTCACTAAAATGAGGAGACTATCTCCTTACTTAACACAGGGGTATTTGTGAGGGACTCAGACTTCTGTGAGCAGGGCCATACAAATACCTAGCTCAATCCTTGGCCCAGATTGTGACCAGACCTTGTGGGTAGTGCACAAGAGCATTATGGTAGGGACCAGACAATCTTGAGATGTAATGTGAATGCTTTATGTGGGTAGGTTGGCGCTACACTGCCTTGGATTAAAAATGCATGAACCCCAGCCTCTCTCACTTCACAAGTACCCTACAATATCAAAAAAAGGGACAGAGGCAGGCACCATTGTCTTCCCCATAAACATCACTGCTGCAGCTGACCGTGGCACAGCATACCATCTCACCCATATCATCTAGTTATACAGCATCATGAAGACTAGAAACTAAAGCAGCACTGAGAAGGCCTCTATTGGCAACAGCATCCAGAATAAGCAATAGCATCTGCTGGGAAGATCAATCTCTAAGGCTACGTTTTCACTACCCCCCTGAATCGGCGGGTAGAAATCGATCTCTCGGGGATCGAATTATTGCGTCTCGTCGGGATGCAACAATCGATCCCCGAATCGACGCTTGTACTCCACCAGCGCAGGTAGGAGTAAGCGCCGTCGATGGGGGAGCCGCGGAGGTCGATTTGCCGCCATCCTCACAGCGGGTAAGTCGGCTTGGATACATCGAATTCAGCTATGCTATTGGCGTAGCTGAATTTGCGTATCTTAAATCGATCCCCCCTCCCCTCCCCAGTGAAGACGTAGCCTGAGGCTACATTCTCCAGCACGCTATGTGCTGCCAGCTGAGAATTCCCTTTGGATAAGGGGAACTATCAACTGGTGTAAAGCTGGTGGAAGTGGTGTAGCCACCTCCTGAGCCACCTGGTGTAGGGAGGCAAGGCATATGTAGCAGGGGGAGATGTAGCAGAGCTCCACTGTGTCTACCTTGCACTGGAGTAAGGTCACTTACAGATCTCCTCTTGAGCTGCACTAACTTACACCAAGGAGGGGTGGTGCACAACTCAGGAGCCATCACTGGCTCACTGCATCCCCCAAATTCTGCTCGGGCACAGTGGAAAGTCTATCATCAAAATGTTCCATCACTTGATATTTGTATCACACAATGCAGTTAGGACCTTTTTAGTTTATGTATTTCTTACAAAGGCACAAAGAGCCATGAGCTCTGACGGCAAATGATTCCCATTCATTAAGGAGGATAGCCATAATTCTTTTAGCCATAATTCTCTGTCCGTTGAGACCCAAATGCTAGACAGAGTTAACATTGTGGGTTCATTACCTACTGATAGTGAACATAGATTTATATTATGGCTCACTATTACCTAAATGGAGCCATCGAAATATTTACTATCCACAGCGAGCACCAACGAATACCAGACCACAATACTGACTTGAACCATTTTCTATATTTAGTAGGCAAACATAATAAGTTTACATAATACCACAATAGATACTTTTTAAATAGTACCCTATGTATGTAAAACACATCCACTACTGAGCTGAACTGAGCTCTTGAGGCCAAAATCAGCCCACAAATATGAGCATTTAACTCTCATGGATTTTAATTGAAGTTCCACATGGTGTTTAAAGGCAGAATTTGGCAATTAATTTTTTAAACTATAAAATCAGTCTGAATAAAGGATTTTGTAGCCCTACAGGCAGCCTTTGGGGTATACTGCCCGCAAAATATAAGATTTGCCATCTTATTTACGCACAACAGCTCCACTCAAACCAAGAAATGCACTGCCACAGAGCCCTTCCGATCTGTGTGCACCAGCTAGTGACTGACAAGCCAAACTGCATGGTCAGATACGAAGAACTTAAATTCATTTAAGCTACTTTATTCAAATAATATAATCCACAACTGAAATGAATATGTCTTTATAAAATAATTCCTTGAGGTTTTATCGAGCTTCAGACAGCATATCTAAAAATGTGTTTTTGGTTTTGTTACCACAAGGTTTGTTTGCATCAGCAACTCCTGAGATTTGACATTGTTTATTTTAAATGAATTATTTTCCCATTGTGAGGATTATGGATTTATTAGCTGCCTCCTCTCTTCAGTTCTGTTTTACAGATTATGCCATGAGTTTTAGTCTGAGACACACAGACTAAGGCCTAGACTTGGTTTTATCTATATACATACATACACTCCTCACCTTCTATTATTCCTACTTGTAAACTGCTGACAAAGTGCTGTGGGGGGATACACACATTTTTCCTCTCTCCCCCACCCACTCATGGTGGAAAACAATAGGAATGTCAAATCTACTTCTCCTTCATAGCACTGGTGAGAACATTACTGGATTCTAGTCCAGTTCTGCTGTCCACAGTTAAAATGAGGATGAAAGTCTGAAAAGTGTTCATTAAAGAAAGCTACAAGAATGATGGAAGTATGACACCTGAATTTCTGGTGTGAAATACAAGCAAGAAAAAGCCCCTTTATAAGTCATGAAGCAGACACGGGCATGAGCCCGTTACCATCTTCACCCTGTCACATCAATCTGAAGTGTTTTATAAATGAGGTAATAGGTGTAACAGTTCTAGAAACCAGTCTTTGTAAACTTATGGATTCCATTTGATTTTATGAACTCTTTTTAGGACTAGAACCTTCAATGTAGATTAAAGTTTCCATTTTATAGTTGGCAGACCATGTTTGTGAACCTGAAACAGGGTCATAACAAGAGTCATTAACAACTGATTAGCCTTAGACAGATAGTATTAGGGGGAAAGGGGATGACAGACTCAGGAATTAACTTTTAGTGATCCTCTGCCAGCATCCCCACTCAAGGGCCGGAAGAATGAAACAATAGGAAGAGATGTCAAACCCAGCTTTTAGGAGAGCCAGGTTCTCTAACAAAATGGCAGAGAGACCATTGCCAGAACAGGAGGAATGAGGGTAGGATGGACCAGACCTTCCCAAACACTACAGTTCAAAACCCAAAGACTCCCAGGACTGAAAACACTGGAGAGAGGGGTTGCATTCAGGTTTTTGTTATTTTGCCTGGATCTGTATCTCTTCTGTGCTATCTATGAATCAAGTGAATGTTTTAGAAGTTCCTTTGCAAAGCTTGTGTGTTCCTAGCTTTCTCTGTCACATGCTCCTTGGAGAGGAGCATGTGACAGAGAAAGCTAGGAACACACAAGCTTTGTGTTTACGAGAGGTAAACTGGAATGCCCATGAGACTGGAGCTCTGGAGAGGGTGCATAAGCTACTGGAGAGACTGGGAGTGGTGTGAGGGTTCCGCACTGACCTTGAGGCCTAGGGCAGCTGGACACAGGGTTCCTCATCCCAATGAGGGGGGCAGACAGGGAGTCTGCACCCTCAGAAGTGTACCTGAATTGCCAAAAATAGAAATAGTGCCACTCAAGCCCACTTGCTGGAACCAAAGTTTGGGTCTGTGGTTAGATGTTTGGCTGCGTGTGTGTTCTCCACCTGCTGCCCCAGCTCTGCGCAGACAGACAGCCCAGCAGACCTTGAGCAAACTGCTCAATGACCACAAGATCCATTAAGATACAAAGGCGCCAGGCCAGGTTTATTGTCGACAAAGCACGGTAATAACACCTGGCAGACTCTATGAGGATACTAAGGCAGGTATTCCGGTGACAATGGATGCAGCTCAGTGAACGGCAGGACTTTCCATTCCCCCCTCTGCTGGACAAAGATACTCCCTCTGAGATGCATCTTTATACCCTGATACAAACATGTTAGTACTGCCTCTCTGACATAGTTCGCTTAGCTCCCCAATGTCGCTATTTATCACTCATTATCTTGTACATGTTGGTTAGATCAAAACATCTCTAGTACATACTGTCATCCTGACCTTATCTTTTAGGAGGCGTCGGTGTGTTCCTCTTATCCTTGAGGAATGTTTTTGTACTACTTATATCGAGATGTGTTTGCGTGACCACTCTCTGACTAGCACTTCTTAGGAATGTCTATTTCTGCAATATCAGCCCTGTTCTTGCCAAATTCTGTGAGCGGGTCCTGACTCATACCAGGCAAGGGATTATGTCTCAGGTTCTCTTCCTACTACAGGGTCCACTTATGATAGCCTGGTGTCCTGGCAGAGTCCTCACCTTGGGTATGGTCAGTAACACAGGCACATGGTAAAAGGCCATATAACTAGCCAGTGTCAAAGTAAGGAATTCCTGGCTCTCCTCCCACTAATTATGCGTTTTATTTCCAAAAACACGTTGTTACTGTGTGCCATAGTCACATATATAGATTTCATATATAGTGCACTACTATGCAGGGGAAAACTCACTTTAATTCTATAGTCCAAAGTTTTCAAAAATAGAGGCCTAAGTGACCTATTTTCAAAAGTGATGACCACCCATAGCTCTTATTACCCAATGAGATACTTCCCCATCACCCCCAGCATAAACAATTTAGTCCTCAAGCTTTGCCATTTTCTGCAGATCCACTCAGTGCATGTGATGGTAGCATTAAGGCCTATGAAACTTACAATTGTTCTGATTCTGTAAGAAACATACCAGTCTCCTGCACGCTAATAAATTGCAAAATGAGAATTAATGTAGAGCCTTTACTGCACTGTCCCACTTAGGATTAACAGATGCCAAACCTTCAATTTGCTGAAGGAGTACAGATAATTACTTGTTTAACACAACAAGGAATTTATTACCTAAGGTAAAACTTTCAAGAGCATCTAAGTTACTTAGGATTCACTGGAACTAAGGTGCTCTTGAAAATTTTAACCACTAGTTTGGAGGACAAATCAAGGTATAGGAAATGGACCCTGTTTCGAAAGCACACAGCATTGTTAATTTGATTTTGGGTGAGAGGGAGCAATTTGCTGTAAAGGAGGAACAAGTATTAATTGTGTTTTTCTCTTTTCTTCTTTTTTTTTAAATTTTTTTTTTTTGCCCTCAAAGAATCAAGCTGCTTTGCCAAAATATAAACAAACTTTTAATTGAAATTTCACAAGTTGTAACACGCTAACCATTTCAGGTTTTCAGAGTTATGGGTATTTTATCGAACACTGACCAGCAGGGAAGAGCTGATGCATCTGTCTGTTGACCCCAAATAGGGTTTCCAACTTTCACTGGCACAAAACTAAACATCCTTGACCCATCCCTCCTCAAAGCCCCTGCCCCTTCTGAGGCTCCACCCCCGCTCATTCCTTCCCCCCTTCCCTCTGCAGCTTGCTCTGCCCACCCTTACTTGCTCATTTTCACCGGGCTGACTCAGAGGGTTGGGGTGCGGGAGGGGGTTAGGGCTCTGGCTGCAGGTGTGAGCTTCGAGTTGGGTCCAGAAATGAGGACTTCAGGGTGCAGGAGGGGCTGAGGGGTTCAGGGTGCAGGAGGGGGGGGTGAGCTCCGGCGGGGGGTGTCGGAGGGGCTGAGGGGTTCAGAGTGCAGGCGGGGGTGTGTGTAAGGGCTACGGCCAGGGGGGCAGCCAGGGGTTTGGGCTGCAGGAGGGTTAGAACAAAGGGGTTTGGAGGGCGGGAGGGAGATCAGGGCTGGGGCAGGGGGTGAGGGCTGGAACCAAGGGGTTCGGAGGGTAGGAGGGAGATCAGAGCTGTCCCCCATCTGGCTCCTAGGCGGAAGCGCAGCCAGGCAGCTCTGTGCACAGCACCACCCCCGCAGGTCCCACCGGTCGTGGTTCCTGGCCAATGGGACTGATGCTTAGGGCAGAGGCAGCGCATGAAGCCCCGTGGCTACCCCTACACATAGGAGCTGGAGGGGAGACATGCCGCTGCTTCCAGGAGCCGCTCGGAGCCTGCCTTAGCCCCGACTGGACATCTAACAGCCCAGTCAGCAATGCTGACTGGAGCCATCAGAGTCCCTTTTTGACCAGGCACTCTGGTCAAAAACCAGACACCTAGCAAGTCTAACCCCAGATCACAACTGTCCTGCACTGAAGCTATTATTGCTTTACGAGAAGCATCTGTAAGAGATATTCGAAAGAAAGGCTCTCTTTTCCTCCCCGAAAGCCCAGCAAAGGCAGCCAGTCTCAACACTCCAAGACATCAACTCCGTATGACATCTCTGGCTGATTTAAAAGCAGCCCTTATGTACTCAGAGGTGCTTAGCACGAGGAACAAAATTTTTCAATTGGCAGAAACATCTGAGCATACTCAAGCACGCTTTTTACCAGGATTACTATGTGGCTACACTCCAGAGCAGAAAGGCTTTGTCCCTTCAAAGAGAGTGTGTGAACGATGGGCTGGGATTTTGCTGCATTTTATCCTGCTTGGGATCAGTTTTTGAGCACATATCATACTGTATCTGTTTCTCTCCCACAACAGCTACAGAATTGTTGGAAAAACAAGACCAACTGCTTATAGGGTAAAAGAAATGGCTTCAGGCGACTGATAGCTTCAAAACACAAACACACACACACAGGTCCTCCCTTAGATTCTATTACACTTCTCACAAATACAAGGGAGTTGACCCCAATGTCCTGTTTGAATTCTAGTGTGGATAACTGCGTTTAGCCTGTCTGTAGTATTCCCAAATACTCAAAAATCATGAGCCAGACCTCTTTAAAAAAAAAAATCTATGAGATTATCTTAAATAATTAGGAGATAACAGCCTCAAATGTATTAATTTATTTTGTTTTCTGGCACTGAAGTCACAAGCTTTTCTCTGCAACCATGAGGGTTACAAACAACAGGGAGGCTGACATCATCACATACACAACTGCAAAAGGGGGAACTTTAAAAAAAACAAACCCCAACACCTAATATCACAAAACTCATGATAAAAATCACAAGAGTTGGCAACTTTGCTTTAGTTTCAGATGGATAAACTAGCCTCGCTTGTCACAACTTGGCTATATGCTGTTAAACAAATGCCACTGTCCACTCCAGGGATGGATGATTTACTTATCCTTTTTTATAAAAGGGAACACAAAAATGCAGAAACTTTGAATGTATTTGTGAACCCTGGCTCCTGTCCTCACTGGGAAAGAAAGGGGACGTACATACATTAAAAATAAAAATGTACCTACACAGTGAGAAGAAGCAGCTTAATTTTCTAAGAAACCTCCCTGTAGTGTCATAAATGACAATAATAGTTCTTGTAAGTGGCTGTATTTCACCAGCAGGTGAAGTGATCATGAATCCTCCCCAAAATGCTTTACACTGAGTGTCATACTTAAAAAAGCCAGTTTCATTTTTCTTCCTAGAAGCACTGAAGGAGGGATTGTAAGTGATTCATCTATTCCATATGAAAAGACATTAATGGGACATTAAAATTGCATGGTCAATCACTCAGGTCAGGAAATGCCAACATTAAAGCTGTAGGCACAACCTTCACGATGTTCCCACATTTACACTTCGTGATGCAGTCTTCAATTGTGTGATCACATCACTCAGTGTTGCCAGATCTCATGATTTTTTTCTGAGTGACTTGATTTTGGCTGGGGCTGGAGCCAGTCTGGGATGACTGGAGAGGCTCCAGCCCTCTAGTGAATTTCAGCCCTCTGACTGGCTGCCTGCCCCCATCCTGAGCCACCTTGCAACATCCATCCTGAGAAAGGGGAGAAGGGGATCAAGAGCCCCTGGAGCTGCACCCACAGCCTGGAAGAGGGACCCTGTTGCAGTCCCTAGGCTAGGAGAGAGGGTGAAGAACCACAGGACGAGCAGAGGGGAGGCTGAACTGAGTGGGGGTAGGGTCTGAGGGTTGCTGAACTGAAGTGGGTGGACAGAATTAATTGCTGGGCAAGGGATGGGCAGATGTAGAGGTGAGAGCTCCTACAACAGGGGCCAAAAATTACCTTAAAAATTTATCTAATAAATTTGGAAGCACTGGCCACACAAATTGTTTATTTGGAATGCACAGAATAGGACATGGTTGTACACAGTGCTACATGCATATTAAAGTTTTAAGAAATATTTAATTGAAAGTGAATTATTGGAGAAAGTGTGCAGGACTGCTAAATTCAAGAGATGAAAAATCATGAATTGGACCCCAAATATTGTGAGACTATTTGTGGGGTATTTTGCACAGTCTTCTGATTTTTTGAGCTCTCCCTAGCCATCCCCTGTGTGTGTGAGAGAGAGACAAAGCCCTTGGATGGCACAGATATGGAAGTTGCATAGTAAATTGTAGTTATACAACAGACTGCATTTGTAATAGCCAAGCGAAGAACCATTCCCCAGAACTTCAAAGTGCTAGTGGCTTTGCAAAGAGAATAGACAATAATATAAGTAAATTCCATAATCTGCAGCTCTCTATAGAAGAGGGTATTCCAGTGGGGTGTAAAAGTCTGGAAAAGCCCCCCTCTTGCAACCTATGGTCTGGATAGTATCTTTGCTATACAGCCTAGGAGGCAGCATAATGCTGCACTTCACAAGGAATAGGTTAGAAACCAGACCCTGACTTCTACCCAGGCTCACTATTGGTTCCATAACCAAGGCACTCATGTGTACACCTTGCAAAGCCATGCCACAAATTCTGCAGGAGCCCTTGCTTCAACCCAGGCGTACCTTTGGTACACTTTTCACTATGCAGGTGTGGTTAATTTAGTTCCAGAGGCTTCCTTAGTTCCACATTTGACAAGCTTCGCAGTTTTGTCCATCCTTTAGTAAAATATACTGCACTTGGCCCATAGGTTTATGCTAAAAAAAGGGTTTGGTTTGTTGGTTGGTTGGTTGTTAACATAGGGAAATAGCTCAAAGATGGCTGAACAGCTTTTAGTCAAACATTAAGAAGAATTTTTTTTATAGAAATCAGTGGTTACTGTCATAGGGCGTGCCTGCCCTGTTACAGCCCTTGACAGGCATGGTTCTGAAAGCATTCCCAGCCTTGATTTCCCCTCCCCATCGTTTTTTGTCTGTACCAGAGATGCAGGGAATTGAAATAGGGTGACCATATTTCCCAAAGAGAAAATGGGTCACCGTGCGGGACTGGCCCCAGCCTGCTCTCCCCGGGCAGGGTTGGCCCGAGCCGCTCACCCAAGCCCTGCCTGCCTTCTGCACAGGACTTGGGCTGGTGTTGCTGCTCGCCTGAGCCCTACCTGCCCCCCTGCCCAAGGCCTGCTTCCTTGCGTGGGGTTGGCATCGCCTCTCACCCCTAACATTCCTCCGCACCCCACTTTTTTGGACAAAAGTGGGCATTTGTCCCATTTGCTCTTGCCAGCTGATCAAGTTGACAAGAGCAAATGGGACGAACACCCACTTTTGCCAAATAGATCAGGACAGCCGGGATATGACTTAAAAAAGGGACTGTCCTGGCCAAAATGGGACCTATGGTCACCCTAAATGGAAACCACTATGCAACCTTTACTATAGCTATTGCTGTCTTTCCTGCTATATGTGTTTCCTATCCCCTCACTGAATAGAACTACTCCCATGCTCAAAGTTAAGCATGTGCATCTTTGCAGGATCAGGGACCTTGGGATGAAAGCTACTTTTATCTTAAATACTATTACTATCACAATAATTTGTGAAATACCACTTACATTAGCTACTTTGTGATTTCATGCAAGGACCTGTTTTTAATGTTCAGGAATAGTTTGTATTCACAGTGATAAAAACTTTCTGCTGGATCAGCAGATGAGAAGTAGAGCTGAAAGCCTAAACTGGCTACCTCTCTACATGCTCATGTTCTAGCTTGAGTTTGAGATACTTGGCAGAGTCTGGGTCCAGATGACACCTATCTCTATCCAATTTTTAATGGAGCTAGGATGTAACATATTTGATAAAAGCACTTCATGGATTTTTTGGTATTGTCTCCTTCCCCCTACTCAGAGAAATTCGTAAATAACTACAATAATATTTACTAGGGATAAGTCAGGGACCTAAAATTAGGCTCCTAAATCGTTCTTTAGGTGTGACAGCCACCATCTCAGCCAACAAACCAAGGACCTCTAGAGCCAAAAAGCATGAGTTGCTACAGCTGGAACTGTAGAGCCAATCCTCTTTAGGTTGGGACTGTCACAACTGATACCCTCTGCAGATTGGAGGCAGTGGGGTACGCAACATGTAACACAGTCATCAGTAACACACTCACCAAAACAAGTAGCCTGATCTTTAATAGCACTGCGCACCATGACTTCATTGCACATTGCTAGAAGCTCAGCATCTTTTAAAAAAAAAAAAAAAACAACAACAACAACAAAAAAACAGGTTGCTTATTTGCATACCTAAATTTTGTAACTTAACTTTAGGCACCTACTTCTGAAAAAACTTGGTATTTGAGTTCTGGGAGTGGTTGTATTCAGGTTTGTCACTTTAAACCTCAGATATTCTGTGAAATGCATGCATTCCAAAAGAGACTGGATTTTTGATGAAAGGACCATGATGTTTTGTTCAGAGATTAACAAACAGATACTGCAGGTTCTGAGACTATTTTTCTAACCCGAGGTATGAAATTCTAACTAGCCAGACAGCGCAGAAACCAAAGTGACTGGTGCAATATAAGAACCTTGGTACAACAGAAATACGCACATCTGACAATTACTTCATCACCATTCAACTTTTTTCCCCTTGTTTCAAAGTGATCACTCACCTTACCCCTCTCCATAGATACTAAATACATCAAAACAGCACTCTCTCCAATGCCTCCAAGGTGCTGTGGCAAGGTAAAACTTACTTCTGGCACCACTATGATCAGATCTTACTGCCAGGGTAGCTGCAGAGGTAAAGAATTTGACCAAGCTTTTTACCTTGGGACTAATTTCTTCAAGTGAAACTACTTTTGCAAAAAATCAGCATTGTAGGAAGCAAAAAGCTGGTGACCAATGTTTTAGTCACAATGAATTTATTCATTAAGTGGTTTTTTTTGTTCAAGAAATTATAAGCACTGTACTTAAAATACACTATTTTTTTTGTCTCCACATTTTGGTTGCAGACCAGTTTAAATGCATGAGGACTATTGTAATGAGTTTCTAGCACTTGTGGGGGGAGAACAGATAGCAAAAGGTCAGTCTTCTATCATTTTGGCTGCAGGAACAAACTTTTTTTGGGGGGGCGGGAGGTTATGGGTGGACGGTAGTCTATACTAAAAAGAATTACCCGCAACATCAACTATATAGAAAGTTAGAACCTACTGGGTGAAATCCTGGCCCCAGTGACGTTAATAGGAGTTTTGCCACTGACTTCAGTGGAGTCAGGATTTCACTCTGCATTTATTCAAAAGCACTGTAGAAAGGGGGAAAGAAAATCAAAAAGACATTGATTTTTCTTAAAATAACTTATAAAGATAAGCACTCAGTTTGGTCTTATTGATATGTGATTAATAATTAATGGTGCTCTGTTAGTGACTAGTTTCCATTTACAAATGATTCAGCCTGACTTACCAATTAACCTCTTCTTAGGGAGTTATTTTGTTTATTTCATAATAATGATTTCCAAATCAGATCAAGTTTGAGAGTTATAGCATTAAATAATATATTGCACTTATGTTGATCAGGGCCCCATTGTGCTAGACATGGTACATATGCGTAGTAAGAGTCTGTTCTTCCCTAAAGACCTTACAATCAAAAAGCTAGAAGTACCATCCCAATTTTACAGATGGAGAAACGGAGACACAGAGTGTGTCCTAAAGTCCAACAGTAAGCCTGTGTTGGAGCCAAGAACTGAATCCAGATTTCTTGAGTCTCAACCTAGAGTCTAAACCACAAGAAAATCCCCACTGACTATATTTATTCTCTTAATATTGTTTTTTATATTATTTGTAATTCATAAAGTTATTGCATTTTTTTATCATATTCTAATTGTATTTAATTCAGATGTTGGATTTTTGTTGATTTTTCCTTATTGAAATTAATGAGTTTTCAAAGTGCACACCTGGCAACCTATTCTATACCATTCCCGGGGACTCATTAAGTACAGTAGCTTCAAACAGAACTATCACTTCAGTTCAAATGTTATCTCTGCTCTGTTTTTTAATGCAACCCAGTGACACAGTATTTTTGTTTAAGTGACTATAAAAATGGCATCATTGGGCACGTTTGTTGGGTTAATGATTCAACACTGAAATTGATTTCATTTTCAATTAAAGAGACTAAGCCTGGCAGTTGGAATAACAAACGCATCTTTAGCTCTGAAAGTCTAGCTCATACATCCTCACTAGTACGTTAGCTAAATTCTGCCATCAATTACACCCATGCAACTCCATGGTCTTCACCATGGAAGCAAAAAGTGCTCAGCACCAATGCAAAATACCGTACCACTTCTTTTTAGATGTCTAATTTTAGGCACCCGGTTCGAAATTCTTGGCCTGAAGTTCTTACAATTAGAAAAGTCTCCAACATCGCCCAATGAACCAGAACGTTTTTAGAGCCAAAACACACACTAATGCAATCAGGGGAAAAAATATGGGAATAAACCTAGTCATTAGGATATTTCCTCCTATTTTAAATTATTTGTTTGAAGTCACATTTCACCATAACTGAGAAGAATGAGGTGTTAAGCTTAAAAAAAATTTTGAAAAGTAACCCTTGACAAGCACTTTTTAGATCCAGAGTCTTACAACAATGAGCAACACAACATCACTTGAGTTTCAGCCTCAGAAGTCTTTAATTTGTCAATGGTTGCTAAATCCTCTCCAGTGAGATATGCACTCTGATGCTCCAGCATGCAAGAGAGGTATTTGTATGTTTCAGTGATGCCATTCGGAATTTCAATAAGCTACATGCCTGTTTCTTCGGTAACTGGATGCCTCTGTGTTTTCACACACCGCTGCTAAGCAAGCAAGCAAACAAGCCAATGTCCCAGCAGTGCCTAGCAATAGAACCAATTTGTCAATCAACATCTGTTGCTAATGTAGCCAATTAAACAGGTTGCCAACCAACAGGTGTTCTTAATCTAGTGAGCTATAAAACCACTGTGACAGCTGTCAATAACTAAATTTTTTCCATCCTCTGCCAAAGCGCTCTAATTGCAAATTTTACATGCAACAGATATTAAACAAAGTACGTACATACTTATTAGGCTGCACTAGTGTAACCGTAACCACACCACAATATTCCACTTAAAGGAAAAAACAACTTCAGTTGGGTTAACTGAAAAAAAAAAAAAAGCTTACTAATTTATTGGCAGTGATACTATCACCCATGATATTTACTGTAGCATCATCATAGCATAAAAGGCTTAGATCGACAGTATGCTAATACTTCACAATGACAATTTAATTCCTTTCATCTGTTCTGTATTTTCTGTTAATGCTATTTTTAGGAGGTATTGGTATTTGCAGAGGGATTTTACAGCCAGCTTTTACCTTAAAAGTGATTATTCAACAATAAAAATCAGATGTTTAACTTGTGATGGAAATGACTGACATTCATTTTGACTACACTGTTTGACTACACTGATACAATATCTCAGAACAGAATTAATACAGCACATATTGGCTAAGGTTCCCCAAATGCTTTAAAAAAAAAAATTAGAGGGCCAAGATCTGCACTCACATCTAGTGGCTTCTATGCATTTGCACTAGGAGTAAGTCAAGGCAGGATGTGACACCAAGTCTTACAATAGCCTTGTGAGGTAGGCAGTAAAGTCAAGCGCTTCCAAATTAGGAAGTGCACAATTAGGGCTGTTAATCCAACCTTAACACTGCCCCTTTCCGTGAATACATTATGAGGCAGCGTTTAATTATATGAACACATACTATTCTCCTCCTCCCGGCTCGCACCCCTCCCCCCGAAGGCACTTTACTCTGACTGCTCTGGATATAGTGGCCCCAGAAGCAATTCTGTTTGTATCTCATCTGGATGTTTGGTTGTCTGTGGCTGCTTCTGAACTATACAAGAGACACAGCAGAGGGCTGGGAGCATAGGCAGTGCAGTTAGGAGCCTGAAAATTAAGCGACAAAGCTCTAACAAGTTCTTCTGTGAATGTGCAAATGGAGATTTTTTTAAATTGTTAAACAGGATTAAAGTTCAGCCAAGTCTGGATGCATTTCCACTGATACAGGAAATGGCACGTCTCTGCCAAATTTTGCGTTCCTGCTTGAAAAAACACAACTCTATTAAAGCTGCTAAAATATATATCAAAGAGTCAGAACATTTTTACCATTGGCAAAACTGCCAATTTGCCAATAGCCATTCTCAAAAATGGCTTCATCAGTTTTGGTCAAACATTAAAAAAAATAATTTCATACACGGAACCAAGACCAAGCATGGAAAATTTCAGCCTGTATAATTAAAGTCTGCCCTACTTATATGCAATTGCAAATTAGGTTATAACAGGAACTTTGGGCAACTTGCTACCGGTAAACATCTACTTCATTTTAACAATCTTAAAGGAACACCTAGCCTCAGGAGTTCAAATAGAGTCAGCATTTCAGCCCCCGTTTTAAACTTCTTATACTGGAGAAGAGTTTAATATAACCACCACCCAGCTAAGCTGAGTGAAAAAAGATTAGTGAAAATGTATCTCATATCTAGTTGGTTAAATTCCATCATGAAAGGAAGGGAAACCCATACATACAACATCATATAGTGAGATGGTACTGCGTCACCCTGTGTGACAGGACATAGCACAGGGAAAAGAATGGAGACAAGGGAACAACTATCTGTAGAGGACAGGATGAAAGTAGGCTGATATGGGCCAGTACCAGTGCTTTAATGTCACTGCCCCTTTTGTTCCCCCCCGGGACGCCAATGGGGGGCGGGGGGAAAGGGGCAACTGCCACGGGGCTGGTGATTTAGAAAGGGCCCTGGGCTCCTGGCCACCGCCACTGCTGCGGCTACCGCGGCAACGGCTGGAGCCCAGAACCCTTTTAAATCGTCGCCGGAGCCCCGGGCCACGCAAGCCAGGCAGTGCGAATGAGCTGGCTGGGGGAGGCTGACCCCCAGCCCCGCCCCTTCTACCCAAGGCCCTGCCCCTTCCGGGGGCCCAGAGCCAGGCCCCCATACTGGTAAGAGATTAATATACTTTCACCCCTAGTAAAGGAGTTCATTTTCCTAGGTAGGCCCGTAGCCAGCAGGGACCAGATCTTCCCGTGTGTTGAGTATAACAGAGCCCCAATTCTGAGAGGCAGTATTGCAGAAGTGCTAATAATAAAGCATGTTCAAAAATGAAAGCTTTTGGCTCTGTTTTAGTGTCACGTGTGCTACTCATTATCACATAATTCCTTATAATCTCATATTGTTCACTACAAAGTCATTTAAAAAAAAAGGTAATTTTTTTTAAACAATAAAACTAAATTAAAACAGTACTGTGAATCTTTCAGAGCTAGATGCAAGTTGTTACTGGTGAAACTGAGCCTTTAAAGTTTTTCCCTTAAGAGTGAAGGGTTCTATAAAGTTACTGTATAACCTTTATTCTTTCAAGACATTTATTGGCATGGGCAAGCCTCGCTAGGGTCCCCTCTAAAAGAAAAATGGAGGAACACAATTATATATGAACTGATATGAAATCACAAAAGGTTTTCACAGGGTCATTATGTTTTATAGGGGAAATTTTGAAGTGAGGGAAGGTTTAACCCATCCATCTGACATCATAGTGCTAGCATGACTGGAATGATGAAAGACCAAGAAGCTTTCCACATCTTAACGTGGTCATTGTTAAATGTAAAGAGAATATCAAGTGTCAAAGTATGTTGTGCTAGGTGTTGCAAGTATGAGCTGAATAAGCAGACTTGAAAGATGCTTCACATCTGTGCATGCTCTATTTGTTCACCACCTCGTTTTCCCTCATCAATGTATTAACTACTGCTCTATTATAATTCAGCACTTTGAGAGGAAACAGAAGAGCTGACCGCTGGGAACGTAACTTGGATGCCTATGGAGGTCCTTGAAAATAAAAAAAAATTGATGGGGCCTCTGCTGTGGTAGCAGAGCTGATGGGACTCTCAGTTTCAAATATTGTATCACATTGTGACCTTTCTTTGACGTATCCTGGTGTGGCTGACAGATGTACTTCAGCATTGACATTCAGAATGTTTCAAACTAATCTTGCTCTTCATGATAGGATTACAAGGCAGAAAGGGCCTTCTGTATGATCCAGCTTTATAATAAAAGTGAAAAAGATAAGTGAACCCCAATTTGGCTACAGAGGACTGTCAAGATGGAATTCTACACCTCCTGAACAATATCAGTCTCAGTCTCTCTAGATGCTGGAATGGTAGCAGGGATAAATTAAAGGAGATAATTTTGTATGTCAATGTGATCAGTCTTTGGTCTGAGGTTCCCCTTTAATTCATTTTGTTTGTCCAATCACAGTGCTGAGAAAACAAATTAAATCAGTTTCCAAATGAAAGGAATCATAATTTGAAAGGGTTGGAGAACTAACATTCTAGAAACTTTCAAAGAGCTAACAGAAAATTTCGCTGCTTAAAGAAAATAGGTCTACTTGAGAAGTATTTTTTTCCTGTAGTTTGAATGTTTTAAATGCAAGTACATGGAGTAAAAACTGATATACTGGAACAAAACAAGGGTTCAAAAGGGATCAGAGTCGCCTACAGCATACAATTCAGAGACAAGGGTAAAACAACCTCTAATGTACCTCACTTAATTGTCTAGTTCTATAACATAGGGAGAAATTTCAGTCCACCCAGTGATTAAGTTTACACCCTGAAATCTGGTGATTTTTAGGAATGGCACCTTACACTTGGAAAGTCCATATGCAAATGGTTACAGGTGGAGACACCTACGTCTGTTTGTATATTTCAACAGTAAACTAGTCTAACCTTCTGCATTACACAGGCCATAGAATTTCACCCAGTAATTCCTGCAGTGCGGGAAATTATTTTTTCCTAGTACTCCTAGGCTCTGTCATGGATTTGCAGCATAGTGCCTCTTGGGTCATCAAGCCTATTTCCCTGCTATTGCAGACAACCCACTCAAATAATCCTGTTCATATACTTAGCAAGCTCCATCTTAAAATTAATTAGGTTGTTTGGCCCTGCTCCTCCTATTGTAAGACTATTCCAGAACCTCACTCCTCATTTCTAGCCTATATTTATTCATGACCTTTCTGTGCCTCAGTTCATCCATCTGTAAAGCACAGAGCTGGATCACAACACTGAAGTTCTGATTTAGATCAAAAATTTGGAGGCATTTCTGGGGTTTTGGTTTGGTGCATTACAGACTCATCGAAGGGGCGAATCACAGAGGTCAACTTGAGGTTCAAATTTGCCCCAATTTCAGAGGTGTTCAAACAGAGGATTCTGGTTCTGACCCACCCTTAATAGAATGAATATACTACTAAACTGCTTCCCACAGTGCTATGTAATGTTTGCTTGGGGCTTTGAGATCCACAGATGAAGTGTTCTACCATGCAGGGGAGAGAACTGATTTTTGTTTTGTTTGTTTAAAAAAGGACAACAGTTTTAACCACCATCATCCTGGTTTCCATGGCTATTTTTAGAGTTCCAAGATAATAGCTCTGGGCAAAGAATGGGTGAGACAGCCTTCTCACCACAGTGGCTGTGAAGATTGTTTCTCTCCAGCTGGGAAAGTCCAGTTCATGCTGGTTTATTTGCCTACTTATAATGTATACTGACTTAATATTTCCCCCTTTATTGCCTTGCTGGAGTACAGTATTCCTGGTCCTTCATCTGTATTAGGGAGGCTGCTAGCCTTTTATGGGTAAGTCTTATAGAATTCCATAGAAAAAAAGTCAGCTGATAATATTGGCTTAGGCACAGTGTTGCAGTCTTGGAAATGTTCATCATGATCTACATCGCCCTGATGCCCAGCTCTCTCCTCAGTGCCCATCTTGGGGAGGGGACTGACGTTCGAAACCAGACAGAACATCTAGCAGAGTGACAAGTGGCAAAAAGAGAAGTTACCAGCCCTTCTCCTGATTCATAGCAGTGTAACAAAAAAATTTATTAGCACAAAGTGGACGCAGCCCACTTCAATGACCTCAATTATTGTATTTGTATTATTTTATTGTATTTGTAATGTTGTGCAACTGGACAGTTCTGTAGAATTATCCCACCTTACAACTCCTACTTTTGCTCTGCCAAAGATGCCAGCCACGATCACCTCCAGCAAGTACTTTCACGCTCTCTGCCACCCGCACCTTAAAACCAGGAAATGCTCACAATCCATCCAGCCCTGACCCAATCTGTAAAGCCACCATCTTACCCTTCCTTGAGTTCTTCCTCAAAACTCCTCTTTTGTAATGCATATAGAAAACCGGCCCCTGATAACAGCTACATTGGTGGCAAATTGTGGTTACTGCTCCTGACTAAGAATTACACACATCCTATTGTTTTCATTACCCTTCAAGCCACCCCCCAAACCACCTTTGCGTCGTATCCTCTTGTGTCTTGCATTTAAGACTGCAAGCAATTTGGGACTGGGGCTATCATTTTTATGTTTGTACGGCACCTTCCATGATGGTGCCCAGGTCACAAGATGCATTTTAAGAGGACCAACTTATTCCCAAGGGAGTAAGGGCTAACTCTGCATTTAAACACATGCCAGTTCAAAACAAAAGAAGAAAGTTGCATAAAATAATTTGGTAATATATTAAGCCATCCTAGTGTTTGTTACTGCATTTACTTTGCTATGGTAGCAGCACTGGGAACTCCTTGGCCATTAAAGATCTGGGCCAGTATGTTGTACACACCACTATAGAAAGGCAAATAACTACTGCTCTATACTGTTTCAAATCATTTATCAACCTTTTTTAATTTGTGGACCCCTAAAAAATTTCAAATGGAGATGTGGACCCCTTTGGAAATATTAGACATAGTCTGTGGACCTCCAAGGGTACACAGACCACAAGTTGAAAACCATTAGTATAGAATGTTTGATAGTGGCATTCTCCCAACATACGGGGAAAAAGGGAAGAGAGTCAATGTTCTAATGAACTGTCTTTACAGGAAGCACAGGGATTCTCTTCTGCAGTTTACTGAGGGGGTACTGCTCTAACAAGTTAGAAAACAACAATAGATAAGAGATACACAAATAGCAACTGCCTCTTTTTTAAACAAAACATTTACTTCCTTCTGCCTCCATTCTACCCCTCCAAAGAGCTCTCTAGTTTACTGTATGTCAGTGGTATTTAAAACTATGCATATTTCCCTCCCCCATCCCCTACTATCTAAAAGCATTTAAATGTTACTGTAAATGTCCCTATTTACAGCACTGAAGTACTGGCAGGGATACAGGAATTCTAACCAAAACTAGTAAAATTAAGATAATTTTTCAGTCAGTTCAGAGCACCCAGTTCCCTTTTTCAGAAAGAACAAAAAACTAGAGCCTGAAAAGTTAGGACCTGATCCCGCAAAATTTTACTCTTAAAAAAAAAAAAGTGCTTACTCACATGACTAATCCATTTTTACTAGCTTTATTTACTCTTAAAGCAGACAGACCTGTGCCCTGTTTACATTTATTCAGCTTAAAAAAAAAGCAAACTTTTGGTGGTTTTTCTTCCTTTGTTCCATGCTGCACTTCTCATTTTGAATGTCTCCTTTTAGCCATCTTTACCATCCAGATGCAGCCAGCAAACTCATTTTATATTAAGTGTTGATAAAATTTGCTTTAGCAAGACTCAAAAAGAAGCTGAATTCTTTATTGGGCCATTGGATTTGTCAGATGCAGCATGCAACCTGTCGTTATCAGAGCTTTTGAAAAAAACCAACAGCAAGTTTTACGGGTTTTGTAATGTATCTATACAGTATCTGAGCTTGTTCCAAATTATCTCATTTTGGGGAATTTTCTGTGTATATCATCAAAAAGAAGGCCTGAATGCATGTTAAATTCATATTAGGTGTTTTATAGACAATACAGCATTTGACAAGTTACAGAATTCAGATATTTGCAACTGGGGGACGGGGGAGAGGGAGAAAAACAAAAAGCATCTCAGCCCCATCCATTCCCTCTTTGACTATTAAATACCTAGCTCTCCTTATTGCTTTCCCTCTCTGTAAGAGTCACAATAAGACCTTTTCATTCTGCTTATTCCACTCTTCTAATTAACTCTACATAAGCAGCATCCTCATCCTTGGAACAGAAAAGCATACTTGAAAGTTTTCTTTTAACATAGTTGATGGCTACTTTATCAGAACCATTGATGTTAGAGCCTGTAAAATCCACAAGATTTCCAAGCCATAACCTCAGCAATGTTTTCTCTACTCACTAGACATATCTATAAACAGCTGATGTCCAGACCAGGCTTAAAAAGTGTGTTTTTAAGATAGCTGGTTAAGGTGAAGCCTAGACTAACATGTCAACATAAAACCACAGTGTAGGCAAGACAAGTTGTAACATGTTAGTTAAAATGTCTGAAAATAAATAAAAAACATCTTCCATTTTAGTCCAGAGATATAGCTTAGAAGTCTGGTTCAGACACACCAAAAGTAGAACCTAAGGAGCCCACAATGATGGGTGTTCTTTAAGACCCCAAATCAGGTTATTTGTATCAAACAGTGCTACACAAGGATTGACCTTAACAGCTCAATAAAATTAATTAGGAGCCTGCTTTTGGCAGGTTAGCTTGTTTATTTACAAAATATTCCTGTTTTGTGTTCTGTATGAGTTTCAGCTACACTCTAACTGATTGGAACAAATCCAGCTCCATACACGAATCCTCTAACATAAGGACCCTGCTGAAGGCTAATAGCACTAATGGAATGTAGTAGTGGACTGGGCACCCCATTATCAAAAGATCAAGTTTTAGGCAACCTGACTAAGTAAATGGAAGTACTATTTTTTTCTCTCTGAAAAGAAATGGAGTTCAATTAAGCACTCTTATCTCCAGTTAAATGGAAATACTTGTATATTGATGGTAAATAGTGGGGCATTCATGACCCCAGTGGATTCTGTTACAAAAAGTAAGAGCAGAAATGTTCCATTTCCAATGTGCCATTGTACTGCACAGTTTTTGTATTGGCCATTAAAATGAAAGGGAGAAAATGGAGATGGAAGGCATAGTAGACAAGAAGGAGCATAAAGAAGACTGAAGTGGGGCAAAAGAGAACTCCCACAAGATTTAGGTAGAGTAATTTACAGCTCATAAAAAAAGTTTAAAAAAATATTTATAACATGCAAAAAAATGTAAACAGAACTGCAGTGTGCTTTAAAGAAATCTAAAGACTAACCATAATAAAGTTATTGGGTAAAATTTTCAAAAGCACTTAAAGTGACAAGTGCCTAAGTCACTTTTGGAAACGGAATTTCAGCTCCTAGGAACCTATGTCCCACTGAGAAAAAAAATCAGTGAAACTTAGCTCTGGTTTACGCTACGTGGTTAGGTCAAATTTAGCTACATTAGGTCGATTTTATAAGCAATGCGACTACACAACCAACCCCATTCCATCGATCTAAAGGGCTCTTAAAATCGACTGCTGTACTGCTCCCCGACAAGGGGAGTAGCGCTAAAATTGACCTTGCTGGGTCGAATTTGGGGTAGTGCAGACACAATTCTACAGTATTGGCCTCCAGGAGCTATCCCAGAGTGCTCCAGTATGACCGCTCTGGACAGCACTTTGAATTCCGATACACTAGCCAGGTACACAGGAAAAGCCCTGGGAAATTTTGAATTTCATTTCCTGTTTGGTCAGAGTGGCGAGCTCAGCAGCAGTGGCCATGCAGTCCCAGAATCGCAAACGAGCTCCAGCATGGACTGAACAGGAGACACTGGATCGGATTGCTGTATGGGGAGAAAATTCTGTGGAGGCCAAACTCCGATCAAAAAGAAGAAATGCTAATATATATGCCAAAATCGCACAGGGCATGGTGGAGAGAGGCTACAACAGGGACACACAGCAGTGCCGCGTGAAAGTTAAGGAGCTCAGGCAAGCCTACCAAAAGACAAAGGAGGCAAACGGTTGCTCCCGGTCAGAGCCCCATACATGCTGCTTCTATGATCAGCTGCATGGCATTCTGGGGGGGGGGGGGGGGGGGGGTTATACCACTCCCCCACCACTGTCCGTGGACACCCGCAAGGGAGGAGTCTCATGCAACAGGGAGGAGGATTTGGTGGATGAGTAAGAGGAGGAGGAGGAGAATGCATAGCAGGCAAGCGGAGAATCCATTCTCCCTGGCAGCCAGGACCTTTTCATCACCCTGGAGCCAATACCCTCCCAAGGCGGGTTCCTGGACCCTGAAGCCAGAGAAGGCACCTCTGGTGAGTGCACATTTGTAACTATACTACAGGGTTTAAAAGCAATTGTGTTTAATGTCTGATTTACCCTGAAGACTTGGGATGCATTCGCGGCCAGTACAACTACACCTCTACCTCGATATAATGCTGTCCTCAGGAGCCAAAAAAAATCTTACCGCGTTATAAGTGAAACCGCATTATACTGAACTTGCTTTGATCCACCGGAGTGCGCATCCTCTCCCCTCCCCCCCCCCCCCCCGAGCACTGCTTTACCGCATTGTATCCGAATTCATGTTATACCGGGTCATGTTATATCGAGGTAGCGGTATACTGCAAAAGTCTGTTAACATGTCTGGGGATGGAGCAGGAATCCTCCAGGGACATCTCCATGAAGCTCTCCTGGAGGTACTCTGAAAGCCTTTGCAGAAGGTTTCTGGGGAGGGCTGCCTTATTTTGTCCTCCACAGTAGGACACTACCATGCCAAGCCAGTAGCAAGTAGTCTGGAATCATTGCAGCACAAAGCATGGCAGCAAATGGTCCTGGGTTTTGGTCGCATTCAAGCAACATTCGGTCTTTATCTTTCTGTGTTAGCCTCAGGAGAGCGATATCATTCATGGTCACCTGGTTGAAATAGGGGAATTTTTGTAAGGGAACAGTAAAAGGACCACTTTCATGCTGGGCTGTTTGTGCTTGGCTAAAAGGGATCATCCCTGAGAATAGCCACAAGGTGAGGGGAGGGGTGAAGGGATTGTCCCAGAGAATAGTCACGCGGTGGGGTGGGGGGAGGGGTGTGCTGCATGTCCACCGAAAAACCGCAGCCCTTCCTTTTAAATGGCAAATCCAACCGGCATTGCTTGCTATGGGAAAGGAGGGCGCTGCAGTTTGAAACCATTCCCACATGTTATGAAGGCATAAGAAGCCAACCCCACGTACCCTTTGGCTTACCATGGCTGCCTGGAAACCAAATTCTGTTGCCAAACCATGTATGATGTGTCACCATGGCGCTCAATATAAAAGGCAAAATGCGACCTTGTACCTAAAGCACATGTGCTGTCTGCTGTGAATTGCTTGATTCACTGTGGAAGTCTCCCTTTTGTTTCTATGCTCCCCCTATCATCTCCGTCCCTGAGGTTATCACAGATTAGAAGGTGAAAAAAAAAACGCACTCATGATGACATGTTTTCCAAGCTCATGCAGTCCTCCTGCACTAATAGGGCACAGCTTAATGCATGGAGGCATTCAGTGACAGAGGCCAAGAAATCATTAAGTGAGAGCGATAAGAAGAGGCAGGAGGCAATGCTGAGGCTAATGGGGGAGCAAACGGACATGCTCAGGCTTCTGGTGGAGCTGCAGGAAAGGCAACAAGAGCACAGACCACTGCTGCATTCACTGTACAACCGCCTGCCCTCCTCCCCCAGACACCGAAGAATGTGGGGCAGGGGGTGGGAGGGGGAAGGCTCCAGGCACCCAGCCACTCCACTCCAGAGGATGGCCAAGCAACAGAAGGCTGTCTACAAATCAAAACTTTTTGAATGTGTGGCTACAATAAGCCATGTGGCCTTGTCTGTCCCTCCTCCCCCACCCCATCAGGGCTACCTTGTCAGTTATCTCACTTTTTTTTTTTTTTAAAGAAAGAAAGAATGCATGCATGGTTTCAAAACAATAGTGACCTTATTTCCTTTGCCAGCTGTGATTGAAGGGGGGGAGGGTGGTTGGCTTACAGGGAATTGAAATCCACAAAGTGGGTGGGTTTGCATAAAGGAGAAACACACACAACTCTCACACGGTAGCCTGGCCAGTCATGAAACTGGTTTTCAAAGCCTCTCTGATGTGCAGCGCACCTAGCTGTGCTCTTCTAATTGCCCTGGTGCCTGGCTGCTCAAAATCAGCCACCATGCGATTTGCCTCAACCTCCCACCTCACCATAAACGTCTCCCCCTTACTCTCAGATATTATGGAGCACACACCAAGCAGCGATAACAATGGGAATATTGGTTGCACTGAGGTCTAACCTAGTCAGCAAACAGCGCCAGCGAGCTTTTAAACGTCCAAAGGCACATTCTACCACCATTCTGCACTTGCTCAGCGTATAGTTGAACTGCTCATTACTACCGTCCAGGCTGCCTGTGTATGGTTCATGGGCCATGGGAGCAAGAGGTAGGCTGGGTCTCCAAGGATAACTATTGGCATTTCAACATCCCTAACAGTAATTTTCTGGTCTGGGAAGCAAGCCCCTTCTTGCAGCTGTTCAAACAGCGCGGAGTTCTTAAAGATGCGAGCGTCATGCACCTTTCCCAGCCATCCCACAATGATGTAGGTGAAACATCCCTTGTGATCCACCAGGGCTTGCAGCACCATTGAGAAGTACCCTTTGCAGTTTATGTACTGGTTGGCAAGGTGGTCATGTGCCAAGATAGGGATATGCGTTCCGTCTATTGCACCACCACAGTTAGGGAACCCCATTGCAGAAAAGTCTCCACTATGACCTGCACATTTCCCAGAGTCACTACCCTTGCTAGCAGTAGGTTAGTGATTGCCTTGGCTACTTGGATCACAGCAGCCCCCACAGTAGACTTGCCCACTCCAAATTGATTCCCGACTGACCAGTAGCAGTCAGGCATTGCAAGCTTCCACAGGGCTAATGCCACTCGCTTCTCAACTATCAGGGCAGCTCTCATCTTGGTATTCCTGCGCTTCAGGGTCGGGGAAAGCAACTTAAAGTTCCAGGAAAGTGGCCTTATGTATGCAAAAGTTTTGCAGCCACTGGGAATCATCCCATACCTGCAACACTATGCGGTCCCACCAGTCTGTGCTTGTTTGCCGGGCCCAGAATTGGCATTTCACTGTTTCAACTTGCCCCACTGCCACCATGATGTCCCAATTGCCATATTCCATGTTTTCAGGAACATCTATGTCCATGTCCTCCTCACAATCGTCCTTGTGCTGGCGGCTCCTAGCCCGGTTCTGCACATATTGCAGGATAATGCGTGAGGTGTTTACTATGCTCACAACAGCAGCAGTGAGCTGAATGGTCTCCATGCATGCCATGCATGGATAACCCAGGAAAAGAGGTGTGAAATGATTGTCTGCCGCTGCTTTCGGAGGGAAGGAGGGAGGGGAGACAGACGACATGTACCCAAAACCACCCGCGACAATGTTTTTGCCCCAGCAGGCATTGGGAGCTTAACCCAGAATTCCAATGGGCAGCAGAGACTGCAGGGACTGTGGGATAGCTACCCACAGTGCACCACTCCCTGAGTCGATGCTTGCCATGGTATTGAGGACGCCGAATTAATGCCCTTAGTGGGGGGACACACAATCCACTGCATAAAATCGCTTTCTAAAGATCGACTTCTATAAAAATCAACCTAATTTCGTAGTGTAGACATACCCTTAGGCTTCTAAGTCTCACTGGTTTTTCAGTGGGACACAGGCCCCTAAGTCATTGTTTAAAATGGCACTTTTGCAAATTTTGCCTATTTTTAAGTTTTCCAAAATAGGTCTTGTTCATTGATGCCAAAACAGATGCAAATCTAATACTGTTGCTTATTCTGTATAAATTACCAAAGACATTCATCACTATTTCTAAAGTAGCTTGTTCTAGAATCAGTATCTTGGGCTTGATCTAAAGCACACTGTAGTCAATGAAAAGGCACCCTGGACTTCTGTGACCTTTGGATCAGACCCTTAAATGACTGCAAACTCGTTTATAGCTCGAATTTTGAATGCACGGGATGATATACCTACCTGGACCCTAAAAGGCAAAGGTCTGTGTGTAACTTTTCAAGCAATATTGGTACGTGTACACACACACACACACACACACACACACTCTAAGTCTCTTAAGTCTGGGAACAATGACTCTAAAACTAAGTTTTAGAGCTGCAAGTTTTTCATCTGAACCTTTCTTCCTTGTTCCAGACAAGCAGATGTGAGTCAACCAAAACATTTTGTGAATTTATGTCGATCTTGGCTGATTGCTTCAGTTGAAATTAAACGGAAAGAAAAGAAAAAAAATCATTTCAACATTATCAAAACAAAATATTTCATTTTTCAGGCTAGATTCACAAGGGGATTTAGGTGCTATTCACAAAACCAAGGCGGTGGCAGTGGCCACTGCACCTTTTACCAAACAGTCCTGTGGTTAGGGAACTGGCGCACTGAACCCAGCTCTCCCTCTCCCAGGGGAGTCCTCTAACCACCAGACAATAGGCTATTATGGGGTGAGTCTCTCAATCTCTCCTGTTGAAGCAGCTCCACTTTGTAGGATAATTACTGAGCCAGACGCAGGGAATGAGAATGACTTGCTAGCCTGGTGAGTAGGGCACTAACCCACAAGGGAGGACACCTCAGTTCCAGTTCCTGCTCTCATGAATATTTATTCACATGAAGTGGAATATCTTAAACAGGAGAGACTGACACTCACCCTGGAATCACTTATTCACACAGCTCTATTCAAGTACTGCCAATTAGTGGTTAATTACCTCATCAGAAAACAATATTCATTCATTATTCCTCCCTTTTAAAGAGATAAGACCGCACTTTTAGCTTTCTGACTCACATGTACTGACTTGCTTCCCTTTGGCCAATAGATGTAGCATTGTATTTTCTTTTGAGTACTTCCAGGCTCTAAAAGGCCAGATACTATAAATGGCCTTCCCAGTTTCAACAATATATGCTGTCTTTGCATCCGAAGGTAAGGGGTTGTCATGTTAAAGAGTAGCATAAATTTAGAAACAGTAAGCCTGATTTTCTTACTATGTCACTATTTTTGCAAGCATAGTTTTGTACCTGAAATGAACCTCACCCACATTTCATTCATGCCTTCAGTTAGCAAATCATTATTCATCTCTCTTGTGGGTGCAAATAATATCTTCAAAAATAAAGGAGCAGTTTTAATATTGGCTCTTATTATTTTACTGTTAAAGTAATGAACTATGACTGACTTTACTCTATCACAACAGCTATTACAGAACTTTCTTTAAATATAGTTGAACTATTTCATTAACTATATGCAGGTTCCACTGCATGTTTTAAACTATGGTGCTAACTGCATTCTTAATCCTATTTCAATGATTAAACCAAGTCTTCTCTCTCAATGGATTTTTTTCACGATGATTAGCTTCCTGATGTCAGTGGTGTTACCTATCTGAAAGAATATTTATTGCATTAGGCAAACAGAAAGCCTACTAGACAGGGCTGTTAATAGTATTTTCATGGCCCCCTAAGCACAAATTCAAAGTGTTTTCCCCACCCTTAGACAGCTTTGAAATTAATTTTCTCCAGCAACATGGTTATTCCTGAGACATCTGGGAAATCATATTGTTGATTAACAATGTCATGATCTGCCTAACCAAAAGTGGCCACAAGATATCCCAAGAGTTCAAGAAGCTGTTCCATTTGATTGGTCTGATAAACCCTACATGTGTATATAATACACACACACACACACACACACACACACACAGGTCATTTGGCGATTTAAAACTACTCCTCCATTCTGTGACTTATTTTAATGTAAGGCCTGCTACAGTGCAATTAATTTCACCAAGAGGAAATACTGGCTTTAAGACACCGGACTAGGCCTAAGAATACCTGGGTTCAGTTCTGGTTCTTTCACTGAATTCCTGTGAGACCTTGAGGAAGTCACTTCATCCCTCTGTGCCTTGGTTTCTCGTCTGTAAGATGGGGTAACACCTGCTTCCCCCCCTCCCCCTTTTGGCTGTCTAGTCTATTGAGATTGTCAGGACTTTGAAATAGGTTCTTCCATTTTTGACAAGACATTGTATAATAGAGCCTTGATTATGGGTGGGGCCTCTGCTCCAGCAAGAGGGAATAGGATACTACACATTTTGGTTTTTTGATTCTGGGAATGCATCCTAATACGGACAGGGCACAGAGACAAGAATACACATACATACCAGGAGTCAGATTTCATAGATACCAAGGCCAGAGGGACCATTGTGATCATCCTGTATAATACAGTCCACAGAACTTCCCTGGATTAATTCCTGTTCAAGCTAGAATCAGAACTTCACCTGACACAGTAATCGCAACAACTCCATTAATGAAACCAATGAGCTTTATCTGTGGTGGCCACCATCTCAGCAAGCACCCTGGGGAATGAACTAGGGACCTCCAGAGTTGAAAGCATATACTACTACAGTTTGTGCTAAAGAGCCAGGCTCTATAGCTAGGAACTGTAACAGACTCTCATGCTTTATGATCAGGCAAAAAGGAAATGTAATATATACTGACTAGTGGGTTACACTGGCTGCTGGTCTGATCCTTGCTGTCTAGTCCAACAGTGGGCATTTGAGTTAACTGAGATTAGATTAATGTAACTAAGTCAAAAAAGCAGTGAGAGTTCTTGAACTTTAGTATGACCTAAAAAGCACTGAGAAAGCATTATACTTATTTGAAAAGGCCAATATCTATTTTTACCACATTTTACTTGGCATCTAACTCCTGTCAGTGTCAGTTGACCAGCTAATCCTCCTCTCTCATTAGGTGAAAACTTCTTCACATGTCTAGCAGACAAGACTGGCTCCCTATTATGAGACTGGATTATCTATTAATGCCTTCTACAGCTTTGAAAGATCTCAGGCCTGGTCTACACACACTAATTTTTACCAGTGTATTCATTTCATTTCGGGGCATGATTGACCAAATTAGTTATGCTGGTACAGTCCCTAGTGTGGATGCAGTTATATCAGTACAAGTGTGCTTGTCCCAGTAGAGTTTATTCCCCTTGTCCTAAAGGAATAGCTATACTGGAATAAATCACACTTGTATAGTCATAACTATCCACACTGTGGAGAGGCAGGGAGGGATGGGTGTTGTACCACTAACTATACTGGCATTGTTAAAGTGGTACCACTTGTGTGTAGAAATGCCCATAGTAAAAAGAGTGTAGGTCTTCCCCTCTCTCAAGAGGCAACAACATCAATGAGCACTAGTGGACATGTTCATCTAAGGAAAGAATATATTAAGATTGCCCAACAACAGACATGAACATCACAGGTCAAACCCATATCTCAGTTTCCTGCTTAAAATCCCTCCCCTCCCCCATAAAATTAGTTTTTTCTTTGGGGGGAGGATCCCGGTTTGATTTTTAATAGAACCTGCAGGGATTCTGGACAGAGATGCTCATTTTCATTCTTGCACTACAACAGAGTACTTCACCATCGCACTTAGTACTTTTCAGTCATCCTTCCCCTGCCCCCACGCCAACTTCAAGCTACTTCTCTATGAGAGAGACATTCTTTCCACTGATAAATGATCATCCATCTTAAACAAATCCTTAGGTACCAGCCTTTGAAAAGCTGCTGGGGGCATCATGGGAAACATAGTATTATTTATTTCTATTTATATGACAGAACTCCTCGCACTGTGTTGGGTGCTGTAAAAACACACAGGAATGCAGGGTACCTGCCACAACAGAACTCAAATGCAGAATTATCTGGGATAGGTAACCTCCTGTGAAGATCAACCAGACCAGAACTGTATCCATCCAAGACATGGAATGTGTATCAGACAGCAGTAATCCCTATATGATGCAGGTAGACCAGGTGCCATCTCCTGCTGAAGCCCTGGACCAATTCACTTGTGCATTAGTATAGGTCAACATTATTGTTACACGTATAAGAGTGTATTTGGTGTTTATACTGCAGGAAAACCAATGGTCTGTCACTTCCATGGTCTTCAATTATCTGTATTCTGTTATAATGCAACAGCAAACATTTATATTGTGTATACTCCTGTAAATAAATAATCCATCAAATGAGAAAGAAGCCTTGTGGAATGCAAATGAAGAACTCTAACAGAAAAAAAACTGATTTCAAAGCAAGTGGTCATTGGGTGTGATGACTGAACGTGAAAGACTAAAAATGCATTCCTCACTTTGTCATCAAAAGGAAAAGCCCATGTGGGTAGTGACACTGTCAGTTTGTTTTCTGTGAGAAGAAGCTATAAGTATGGATTCAAAAGGGATCCTGCATCTGTGAGCTGTTTGGACTCTTACAGGGAAGTGTACCAGATGCAAAACAGAGATCCCCAGAGATAATCTGGGAACCCTGAAAAGACTTTGGGGAAATAGTCAGTTTATTACATCACTGCCACCATTTGGAATTATGAACTCTAACTCGCCTGTACATATATTTCACCTGCTTTTGACCTCTCACTTCCTTTTGTTAGCTAATTACTCATGGGGGAATTCTGCACCACTGGGCATACACAGAAATTATGTCCCCTGCAGATTTCTTCGCTTCCCCACAGAAAGATGATTTTCTGAGGGGAAGCAAAGAGAAGCCACAAGAGTGGTCATACAACTCTCCCCAGCAATATGTTTTGGGTGCCCAGGGCAGCCAGCAGAGAGATAAATCACTATGGGGCAGGAGGCGGGACTGGGGAAGACCTGGCTGGTGGCTCCTACCCTTCATTGGGCTCAGCTGGTACTCTGGGCTGGGGAGGAGGCAGGGCCGGCTCCAGGCACCAGCCTGGCAACCAGGTGCTTGGGGTGGCCACTCCTGAGAGGGGCGGCACGTCCAGGTATTCGGCGGCAATACGGCGGACGGTCCCTCACTCCTACTCGGAGCGAAGGACCTCCCACCGAATTGCCGCCGCAGATCGCGATCGCGGCTTTTTTGTTTGTTTGTTTGTTTTTGGCTGCTTGGGGCAGCCAAAACCCTGGAGCTGGCCCTGGGAGGAGGGGACTTCCTCTTCCCCTGCACAGCATCCAGGGTTGTGTCAGACACACTCCCAGATTTCTCTCCCAGCTGCAGGAAGCTTTGCAAACTCCCTGCCTCCCACTTCCTGCGCCCATTGCTCCTCAGCTGCAGGGGGAGATATCTCTGTACAGGGAGCTGCTCCCCCATCCACCCAACCCACATGCATCCAGCCCTCCTCATACCTAGACCCTCCCGATGAGCCCCACTGCTCCTGCACCTGGACCATCCCAACGAGCCTCAACCAGTTGCACCTGGATCCCCACCCCACTGAGTCGCACTCCCCCAGCATCTGGACCCCCCACTGAACCCCACACACCTGGACCCTCCTACCAAGCCCTATCCCCCCCACACTCAGACCCCCCTCCCCATTTAGCCCCAACCACCTTCTCCCCACTGTCGAGTCCCATTACCATTGCACCTGGATTCCTCATTCAGCCACCCACACCCAGATTGCCCACACAGAACCCTCTCAACCCTCACTTGGATCCCTCCACACTAAGTCCCTCCACACTTGGATCCTGCCTTGCTGAGCCTGCCTGACCGCACATACCTGTTGCGCTTGGCATGGATACAGGGCTCTGGGGTGTTTCTGGGGCAGGCGCAGTCCTTGCACTATGTCAGGGTTGGGTGCCGCCTCACTGCTGAGTCCATGCCCCGGGGGTGGGAGCGAGCGAGCTGCACAGCGATCTCCCATCCCTGTGCAGCCAGTGGCCTGTGCTCCCCAGTGAAATACTGGAGCCTCACATTTATTTGACAAATAAAATTTTGCAGAATTTTAAAATATTGTGTGCAGAATTTTAATTTTTTGGTGCAGAGTGCCCTCAGGAGTAAGGCTAATAAACCTTTTGTTAGTTTACTATAGAACTGGCTACCAGTGTTGTCTTTGGTGTAAGATCTAGAGTACCAGTTGATCTGGGGTAAGTGACTGGTCTCTTGGGACTGGGAGCAACCTGATGCGGTGTGATTTTTGGTGTAAGAGACCATTTTATGACAAAGTCCGGTTTGTCTGGGTGGCAAGGTAGACTGGAGAGTCTAAGGGGACTGTCTGTGATCCCATGGTAAGACTTATAGTGATCCAGGAGTTCACATTTGTCACTGGTTTGGGGAAATCTAACACACCTCCAGCTTAGGATGTCTGTTTTCTAATGTCTGCCATGTGGTAGGCACTCGTAGTCATGAGCCATTCCAGACAGCATGATATCATGCCCTTGCTCTCCAAAAGGAACACACACACACACACACCAACCAGAATTTTTAGATAATTCCTCATTCCAACTCATCTTACAACCATTGCATTCTTTGTACTTTTTACAACTAATCCGTGGTTGGGCTGGGTCAGGGGAGCTCCAAACCCAGCCTCCTCCTCCCGTACAATTAAATAAATTCATTCTAGTCTACCCAAGATCTCAGCATCAGGCAACAACTCTTTCATTAAATGAACCCTTTATGCAAGTTTCAGCTGCTTGGAGCCAGACGCATACAGACAGACTACATCCATAAGGGTCACCTTTCTGCTCTTTCCAAGCAGATTCACTGTCCCTTCCATCATCGCTAACTCCACCATGTCGCAGTAGAACAGGGGTCGGCAACCTTTGTGTTGAGTCTTCATTTATTCACTCTAATTTAAGGTTTCACGTGCCCGTAATACATTTTAACGTTTTTAGAAGGTCTCTTTCTATAAGTCTATAATATATAACTAAACTATTGTTGTATGTAAAGTAAATAAGGTTTTTAAAATGTTTAAGAAGCTTCATTTAAAATTAAATTAAAATGCAGAGCCCCCCCAGACTTGTGGCCAGGACCCGGGCAGTGTGTGCCACTGAAAATCAGCTCGCGTGCCACCTTTGGCACACGTGCCATAGGTTGCCTACCCCTGCAGTAGAACATAGCTGATTGTGTCCAATTCTTGTTGGACAGCTCCAGGACAATTTATCTTGTTCACATGTCTGATCACTCAAGAGGATCTTCCCAACCTGCCTGCATCATATTCTGTCTAATGGGAAATGAGCACCTTCACATCTGATCCAACATGAGAGGACATGAGCACTATGACCAGAATTGTGCATCTCTGACTGTGACACAATAGGACTGTTGATTTTTTCATGTTAATACCAGGAATTTTTCTTCAGGATTTCAAACTACACTCAAACAGTATCCTTTTATGGCAATTATGGCAATTATGCCTTCCTATAGTTCAAGTCCCCTGTCTGTTGTTTTTAAAAGATATGAAATAGTACCATTGTATATCAAAGCAAAGTATGAGGTGATTATACTGTATGGATAAAAATCTAAAAAAATATTGTATCTGAATTATTCAAACAGCTAATTCATTTAAAAAGATAAACTGCCATGCCAGCAAGAAACTATGGTTACAGCATATCAAAAATGTGTTAAGTATTTTTCACTAATAAGACCTAATTTGGTGTTTAGAGCTTCTTGACAGTAATGGAAAATCAGAACTAAATAGAGTGGCAACAGAATAGAAGTAGTGAGTTCAGACATGGAGAGAATTATTAATAAGCCATTTCCTACCACTAATAAATAATCAAATAAGGGCTTGACCCTTAATGGATACAAAATAATCCTTACCCTCACAAGAAAGGACTGTGGGATTGGGCATTTTGAATAAGATTTGGATTCCAGTTTTAAGTTGATTTTTGATAAAGGAATAGGTGGTGGATATTAGAATGCAAGTACAGGAAACCTATCAGTGTGTGACAAATGACAACATTAAATATGAAAATTATGTCACGTTTATTTAGGAATTCAGTGTATTCAAACATATCAGATAAAGGATCTTAGCAGTTAAGAAGAAAAATACTAATTAATCATAATCATTTCTAGAAAGAGGTTGGGCAGCCACACTATCCCTATTACACAAATTCCTTACCCTTTCAAGAGGTGCAAGCCCATTTAAACAAAAATACACACACGCACATACAATTAGGGTAGACATTTCAAGCAAACTTACATTGTCCTTGCACAGAGTACGGTGCTAACGACCTCTTTAAGAACACTGGCTTCATCAACAGCCTCCCTTTGTGCATTACACACCCTATCTCAGAAGAAAGTATTGTTTTCATTAAATTGCTTTCTTTGTAAGCAGGCTTTATTCTTGAAAGCACATGACAACGTGTCACCTTGATGGCCTTCCCCAGGCTTGAGGTATCCCCTTTTAATCTGGAGAGTTCTTAACTATACTCCTAAAGTGTCTAAGATACAAAGAAACCAGAATGATGCCTGGTTTATTTTTTTTTTAAATAATTATTGTTAGCTTAATTGAATAAAGGTGAATCCAGACTATGGAACCTCTGAGAAGGGTTTCAATTACCAAAAACAAAAACAAACAACCCTTTACCATACTACACCGAGCATTGACAAATTTCTAGTTCTCCCATCACCATAGTTTCTAGGCTCCAAATCATTTCCTCATTAGTTTCTAGCTGATCAAGTAGAACATGATACGTATACATTCATGCATGCACATATACATACACGTGCACAATTTGTTTCTCTGTAAATTGCAGGTCTCCTTTCACGGAGGACTGGGAATGGTAACACCCTTTTACTGACGTAAATAAAAGGGAAAGTAAAATCATTAACAGGCGTTAAAAATGTATTTGGCTACTTCTGACAGGTGAAGTCAGATTTTTTTTTTAAATGATGATTCTTTTGGCTTTTTTGTTCAATAAATTGATTTAATGAGGTAAGGACTGATAAGGGAGTTTTATATAAATAATAACACATGGCTCTAGAGCAAATATTCTTGTGATTGATCACGTCAGCAGTGTCCCTTGAGTGGCTTACAGCATATTCAACCTGGAACCATCTATTATATTATCCCACATGTTAACCAGATTATAAACTTTCCCATAGTGGGAAGTTTATATAGTTAAGACTAACTTACATAACCGGTTTTGTTACATCATCTCTGCAGTGAAAAATAAATGTAGAAGTACAGCAATATTGTATGCCTTGCATTGGGGAACCTGCTACCAAGTTTGAAAGCTCCAATCCTCTAAATGACAGGTTTCAGAGTAGCAGCCGTGTTAGTCTGTATCCGTAAAAAGAACAGGAGTACTTGTGGCACCTTAGAGACTAACAAATTTATTAGAGCATAAGCTTTCGTGGACTACAGCCCACTTCTTCAGATGCATACCTCTCTAAATGTAGAGAATAGTTCTGATTCCACAGTCAGAAAGGAATCTGTACAAATAAAATGGTACCCACAAGTCACTCTCATTCTTTGCCTGCACTTGTCACTTCAGTTATTACAGCACATGACTTCCAATGTGAAGTATTGCAAACATCAGAATGAAGGGGATCCAATAATTAACAGCAGATAGTGAAGATTCAGAGACACTGAACTATACTAATAGACACTACAGGCGTTACCATTTCAAGAGCCCCAAACACACGCCTAATTTAAGTAGAGATGCGAAAACACAACTCCAGGTTCCTAATGGAAATCTCAATAAAGATTAGCTTGCAAGCCCTTCCCAATTAACACAGAGGCTATTTGCAGGTAAACCTATTCCAAGAGCAACTTGGGTTCCAACTTGCAGTGGCTAAATCAGCACTTTGTTTTCACTTTTCAATAGCAAGTTTATGGATCTTGACTCTACTGATGTGTGTTCTGCAGAGAAAAAGGAAAACCAGTCCATAAAATTCCCAATGGCTGAAAAGCAAAACCAGAAATGTTTGCTGGAATTAAGAGCAGATTGCAGGGTGAGTTCCACAGTAGGGAATTCTGTAGTCAATCAGCCCCCTCCTTACCAAGTGTCACTTGAAGAATTCTTTCCAAGCAGTTCACTGGGTAATTGGTCCTGCAGAAAAAGCAAAAGAGCTGCAGCTTGGTAGCCAACTACAAGAACCACCAGAATGTCCATTTGTTAACCCTCTTTAGCTATGAAAAATGAGACAGTTCCCCTCATTGTCACCACCTGCAATAGGAATCTGTAAAGGATTAGGCCTATTTTATAGTGCCTTTTTCCACTTGGACCAAGTTCTGTTCTGCCAGTTCTGCTCACTCCCTAGGCTAATTCACGTGAGATACCTCAAGGAATCCAGAAGCCACTTTCAGCAAGGGTATTTCCTTTTAATTAAGCCTAAACAACATAATCAAAGCCTTACAGACTCTTTCTTCAAAGTCTGTGTAAGCATAGTAGTCCCTCTCCCAAATCCCTCTCTTCAACTTTAACTTCAGTATCAAGATTTCCTGGCTCTTACCTGACAGTCTCAGCAAAGAGCTCTCACCCTCTTATCTATTTGGTTCTCTGGAGCAGTTCCCCTCAGCAGAAACTCCAGTAACAGTCCATCAAGATGACCATCTCAGGCCCCTCAACTTCTTGGAAGGTGTTGCAGCTTTTATTTTTCTTCTGCTTCCTCATTTCCTGCTGCCCCCCCCCCCTTTTTTTTTTTTAAATGAGAACCAGATAATAAAGTTCCACCTCTTTTTTCCAAGTGCAGTGGGCAAGGTTACTCAGACAGGTAGGCCAGCTCAAGTCTTCTGACCCCAGGGATATAGTCTCCTTTGCTCTTTTACAGAATCATTTTAGATTGTCAGATTCCCCCATCTATACCCTGCCTGTGAACTTACTGTTATTTATGCAACTAACCACCCTTTATTCACCTACATTACAGTGAAATAAGCTATTCTCTGGGTTACTCCACCAAGTCTCTCCCTTTATGCATCCATTTTTTCATTTTAGCACATTGTTTACTTTTATAATCTCTGCCAACTGTGCTGATGTTAAATATATTCTTAGGTAATGTTTGCACCCAGATAACAGTCTTTAAATCTAGTCATCTGTCAAGGGAAAAGTCAAACACTGGTACTGCTTTCACACCTGGTGCTTAAACAAACCTATTGTACTGTACTTTTACAATGCCACGCCATGAGTAAGAGTTATCGTTTGCTCGCACAGGAACAGTGATGGGAGAGATCTCACCGAAAAGTCCTCCATTCATCTTTGTCGAGAGAGAGACCTCTGCACTGAGTTTAAGATGTGAAAATGGCTATTACCCACCATTCCGACCTAAACTGAAAGCATTTCTCATCAGGCTGTGTCATAGTTCATTTCCATCCCACCCTCAACAAATACTTGGAAGGAATTTACACCAGTGTTTACTTACAGATCTACGGACAACAGCATCTACCTGTCCCACCCCTCTTCACATATATTGTTATGGATATATATTAGCTGTTCTCCCACAGTTTCTCTCACTATTTCCCCATTCCACCAGTTCCAACTGCAAGTCCTCCATCTACTCTTACCAGCCAATGGTTCCCTCTGTTGACGCTCACCTACCATAGCAAGAAACTACATCAAGAGCAACCAGTTCAACAAGTCAGGATCAGTAAGAGCCCTTTAAGCACTGCAAAAGGGCCAATCTAGCACTAATTGCTGTACCAAAAAAGATAAAGGCAGCATAACTAGGCTCCTCCTTTACTACTTTAACAGCTACTCAATATCCTCAGTATACTCCTGACAAGTATCAACTCCTCAACCTCTTATAGAGGAAAAAAAATAAGATGGTCACACGCAGTTAATACTAAGTTGAAAAAGATAAGAAGCCTGTTAATAAGGTAGAGTATTCAAAGAAACCAATATTTCTTTAGATTGCAAATCCTCCTCAAAACTGATACTTTGCCACTGCAACACGGAACAGCAAAGAGCAGTAGAATACTACAGCAGCATGAATCTACTACTCAGCTGAAATGAGAATTTGGTTTAGTTTTGATTTCTTTTAAATAGACAAGTAAAATAAGATTAGCTTTTTTCATTTTGATCATCATGGCACTGCCTGATGAGAAATGCTTCCAGGGCCAGGCAAATAGATCATATCCTGGAAAGGGTTGCAAGTGCTTTGGTGGACAGGATTAGAATTCAAAACTATCTTGACAAACTGGAGAGCTGGTTCTGAAATCAACAAGATGAAATTCAGTGAACACAAGTGCAAAGTACTATACTTAAGGAAAAAAAGGCAAATGCACAAATACAAAATGGAGAAGAACTGGATCGGCAGTAGTGCTGCTGAAAAAGATCTGGGGACAATAATGAATCACAAATAAAATATGAGTCAAGAGTGTGATGCAATTGTGAAAGGCTAATATTCTAGTGTGTATTAACAGGAGTGTCATATGTAAGACACAGGAGGTAACTGTCCCACTCTACCGGGCACCAGTGAGGCCCCAGCTGGAGTACTGTGGGCACTTCTAGGTGCCACATTTAAGAAAGATGTTAACAAATTGGAAAGAGTCCAGAGGAGAGCAAAAAAATAAAACGATAAGTTGTTTAGAAAATCTAAAAAAACAAAACAAAAACCTGGGCATGTTTAGTCTTGAGAAAATAGGACTATGGGGGGGGGACCTGATAACAGTCTTCAAATACGTTAAAGGTTATAAAGAGGATGGTGTTTGTTTGTGCTCCACGTTCACTATAGGTAGGACAAGTAGCAATCAGCTAATCTGCAGCAAGGGGGATTTAGATTGAGATATTAGGAAAAAGAATTCTAAACAGAATGTTACATTTTGGAATACGCTTCCAAGGGAGGTTGTGGAATACCTGTCATTGAAGGTTTTTAAGAACAGGTTAGACAAACACCTTTCAGGGATGATCTAAGTATACTTGGTCCTGCCTTAGAACAGGAAGCAGGACTAGATGACCGCTTGAGGACTCTTCCAGCCATAGAGCTATGATTTTATGCATCATATCAAACAAGTATTCTGAAGACTCATTTCTCCATCTCATTTTGTGACTATATGTTCCTTTGAAGTGTGCTTTATTAGAAAAATTATCAAAAAAGTTGGATGGTTGGAGATTTTTTGGGTTGGTTGGCTGTTTTTTTTCTTCCCTTTTTTCCCCTTTCTTTCTTTCTTTCTTTCTTTCTTTAAAAGGAGCCTCCAATGAATTCTGAACAAGTCACGCCATAGACCATACTGTACATATTAATCAGGAGCAGAACATTACATAGTATACCATACACGGGGATTTTGGCATCTTTGTTTTAGCAAGGAATAGAAAAGCAAAGCCTAATTGTCGCTGCTCTTAACTCACACATCTTTCTGATACATGGATGGTAGTTCCACTAACATAGTCAGAGACCTTTTTAAAAGAATGTATACAATTATTTCCTAGTAGTAGCTACTTTCACTGCATCTTTAAACTTACTGCTAATGCAGCTATTCAATGCATACTTTCTATAAAGCCTCACTGTGGCTGCGGATAGCCTCAAAATCCTGCACCATTGAAATCAAAGAGAACTTTGCCATTGTCTTCAGTAACACCAGGATTTCACATCAGACAGCTATACTCTGGTCTTAGTTTCCATTTATTCCCTGTGCATTCTGGGATGATTCCAAAGCAGAAGCAACATTAAGAAAGTTGTTTTTCTGGCTACTTCAAATATCTTACCATAGTGCTCAAAGTATCACCCACCTACTGGAATGCTTGCTTCATTAGCTCGATCACCTCCATCCTGTTGTGGTAAGATCTATCTCTTGGTGCTACAGTCTGCCTTGGGAATGGGCTTACACAATCCCCAAGACCTTTGGACATCCAAAATCATTGTAATGGGTTCCTCCCAGGGGTTACAGTACAACACAAGCCATCCTTTGCCCCAAGTGGCAATGCTATGTCCTGCTATTCTCCACCATTTATGCATTTATTTTGAACTACAGGTACCATTCTTTTAGCTGTTCTTTAGGCAGTGTTGTCATACAGACATTCTAAACTCAAAATCCCACAAGTTATTGCTCTAGATGCAAAGATCACTAGGTGACATTCTAGTCCAAATGGCTTAACATTTTAAGGGCACACACCCTGTGTTTAAACCAGTGGTTCTCAACCTATTTACCATTGTGAGCCACATATTCAGCTCTCTGTGTTGTGGGCCACATCTACACAATATATACACTACCTGTATGGCCCTGAGGATATCACATGGGCCACAGCTGTGTGCTGATTGGGTTGCTGGTTCCACTTCCTAGTACCCAGATCTCCAGGTCTTTGCACTGAAAAGCCTGGACACCTGAAGCAGCTGCTGGAAACAAGGAGGACACCATAAAACCAGGAAGCTCTCCACACATCACTAGTATGATCTCACTTTGGGAAGCGCTGATTTATACTGTCTTTTTAATTATAATATACCTCTACCCCGATATAACGTGACCCGATGTAACATGGTAAAGCAGCGCTCCGGGGGGGGGGATGGGGCTGCACGCTCTGGCGGATCAAAGCAAGTTCGATATAACACAGTTTCACCTATAATGCGGTAAGATTTTTTGGCTCCTGAGGACAGTGTTATATCGGGGTGGAGGTGTATGTATAAATAAATAATAAAATGGGGCAAGTGTGTTGGGAAGGGAAATATGGGATGATGATACGTCTTGTTTTTTGTTTCACAGAACCTCTGAATAATTTTGTCAAAATGCCTGTAGAACTCCTACCCTCATAAGGGACCAAATTTATCCATGATTTAACTCCTTCAAAGCCAATGATGTCACATCAGGGATGAATTTGGCTCAACTTGTTGCATATTCTGGTGGTTCTAGCATAGCAAGAGAACGTTTAAATACAGAACTAAGCTTTCAGATCGCTGTCTGGCAGTCCCTGATTAATAGGGCAAAAAAAAAAAAAAACTGTTTTAAACCACAAGCCCACACATTAGGGATAAGACGGAATTTGTTCCTGTCAGATGAGGAGATAAATGTGTCTTTTTACAAGCTGAAAAACCAATTCCTGACTAGCAAAATTCTGACTTGATGCCCAAACTACATTTGGTATATTGTGTCTAAAAGCTTTCTGTTGGTCAAAATGCAGTAACTGGAAACAGAGCTCTGATTATACAACCAAATAGATGGACAGTGCTCTGAGCCTCAGGTCTGAACAGCCATTAACCCAGTCAATCAAACAGAGCTGGGCGCCCAGCCATTGCTCTCCGGCCATCCGGCTCTGAAGGCAGGGTGGTAACACTGCAGCCACCCTAAAATAACCTTGAAACCCACCCACCCTGCAACTCCCTTTTGGGTCAGGACCCCCAATTTGAGAAATGCTGTTCTCCCCTGGGAAAAATAGTATAGTATAGGGTAAAAGCACGCGCATGCATACACACACACACACACACACAAATTCATGGTGAGACTCTACTTCATGGTCCGTGATGCATTTTTCATGGCTATGAATTTGGTAGAGCCCTACGTATTAACTAGTACATAGTGAGCCCGAAGACATCTGTAGGTGGAAATCGGTCAAACTCATTCACAAAAAAATAAAATTGAGTGTTTTCTTCAAAGGAGAAGTTAAATTGGAAGGTGATGGTACAAAGTGGGGGTAAGCTATTCATTTTGTCTCTCATCTGGCAGACTAGCAGTGTTATTCTGGGAAGCAGAAGAGTGAGTGGAGCTGGAAAACTGACTCAGTGTGGGCAGCAGGAAGAGGAATGGAGATGCAGGGCTAGAGAAGTTGTGGGAAGACAACTAGGGCCCTTCAGCTTGACTTGAGGACCCTTCCTCTTTTCGGGGGTAAACTGACAGCCACAGAAGCCCAAGTAAAAGGGAGAATTCAAGGGAAAAAAAAAAGATTTTGGCAGAGCTCTGTTTAGAAAGGAGAGATTTGCCCAGGAAAGATAAGGAGCAACAGGAGAAAATAATGACTTATAACAATACAGTTCTATTCAGCTTCTAAAGCAAGTATTTCTGAGTCTATATATTCCTCCAACTCTCCCTTCCATTCAGAATGCAACATATTGTTCCATATTATTACTCAAAATGCCTCCCATGAGATCAGAGATTCTTTTGCCTGCTTGTTAATGTTCCAAAAGGACTCGATTAGCTGAAAATACAGCTCATGGTCTATTTCATTTTCACAATTTCCTCTAAGACTTGTATTTTGGCCTGCTAGCAAAGATGTTACATACCACTAATCTGTGGATAACCTCAGCAGATTCCTGGGTTTTCAAAACATTAGTCAATAGGTCAATAATGTGCCATCGCTGGTAATTAGCAACAATGGTCAATGATGGGATATTAAAAGTTACTACAGAGAACTTTTTCCAGAGGGTCTGGCTAGAGAATCTTGTCTGCATGCTCGGGGTTCAGCTGATCGCCATATTTGGGGTCGGGAAGGAATTTTCCTCCAGGGTAGATTGGCAGAGGCCCTGGAGGTTTTTCGCCTTCCTCCGCAGCATGGGGCAGGGGTCGCTTGCTGGAGGATTCTCAGCGATTTGAAGTCTTTAAATCATGATTTGGGGACTTCAACAGCTGAGTCAAGGGAGAGAATTCTTCCAGGAGTGGGTGGGTCAGCTTTTGTGGCCCGCATCATGCGGGAGGTCAGACTAGATGATCATAATGGTCCCTTCTGACCTTAGAGTCTATGAGTAACTGGCGGGCATATAACAAGTAATTATATATAATTAGAGCCCTGCCAAATTCACGGCCATGAAAAAAAAAAAAAATCACGGACTATGAAATCTGGTCTCTCCCCATGAAATCTGGTCTTTTGTATGCTTTTACCCTCTACTGTACAGATCTCACAGAGCCAGATCAGCGTTTCTCAAATGGGGGGGGGGTCCTTACCCAAAAGGGAGTTGCAGGGGGGTCACTGTATTGCCATCTTTACTTCTATGCTGCCTTCAGAAGTGGGCGGCCAGAGAGCGATGGCTGTTCGCCGCCACTCTTACTTCTGCGCTGCTGCCTTCAGAGCTGGGCAGCTGGAGAGTGGCGGCTGCTGACCAAGGGCCCAGCTCTGCAAGCAGCAGTGCAGAAGTAAGGGTGGCAATATCATACCATGCCATCCTTACTGCTGCTGGCAGCGACTCCGCCTTCAGAGCAAGGATCCTGGCCAGCAGCCGCCCAGTTCTGAAGGCAGCACCATCGCCAGCAGCAGCACAGAAATAAAGATAACAGTACTGCAACCCTCCCTACAATAACCTTGCGACACCCTCCCCCTCACACGCAACTCCTTTTTGGGTCAGGATCCCTACAATTACAATACCATGAAATTTCAGACTTAAATAGCTGAAATAATGAAATTTATTATTTTTTAAATCCTATGACCATGAAATTTACCAAAATGGTCGGTGAATTTGGTAGGGCCCTCTATATAATGATATAATGTATTAAGGATGCCACATCTAGGGAGTTTCTATTTGAAACAGTACTGTATGTATCCACTTCAATCACTGTGTTACACACAGCACTATTCTAAATGCCATTTCTTCTCTTATAATGCTCAAATACACACTTAAATGGAATTGTGGTTTTAGCCAATTAAACCAAACCAGACTGTGATTGTAGTTAATCAAAAATTATACAAATTGGCTATATTAATTTATTCCATTCATATGAATTATTTACACTAACTGACATGCTTTCCAATTACCTTAAAACTAGACAGTTTTATACTGATTACCTTTAAATAATGATAAATATGATTTTAAATTATTATAACCTACCATTGCAGACTACTTGTTGCTACCTTGCTGAGATACGATTGAGATTAACACAGTCATTGTCAAATCAATTGCAAATTGCTGACACATTTTATTTAAATACATCTAAAATGAGCTGGTGATTATCCAGTACACAATCGAACACGTGAGAGAGAAAGAGAAAGAGAGAGTGTGTATATTCTCTCAAAAAAAAAAAAATTACAAAAATTGTGTTCTCTGTCTCTGCCAAGACATTTTTTTTTATTTCAATGACTGTTCTGCCTCATTCTGTAAGCCATTCAGATATTTCTTTTGATCCTCACCAGCAGAGGCTAGAGAGTGTAAAGTATGCAATACATTATTGCACACACTTTCTACATACTGTGGTCATGGGGGAAACAATGTAGAATTAACCTACATGAGCTATAAGTGCCTCAAGTTTGCCAGCTTGTCACTCTCAAAGCTTCACATCCATAAACTCATTAAGGAGTCAAATGATTCTGATTTTCTTCAGGTATACCTCAAAGAATATAGTTTATTATGTCTCTAAAACTGGGTTGTCAATTTTCCCATTAAGCTGATATCGAACAAGATATCTCATTCCAAATGTTCATATTCCCTTCCACTGTATAAAAGCACTTTTCCCTTTAATGTGTGTTACTATACAGTCACTTGTTGGAGCCCTTCCTCCCCTCTGACATGGCTTCTTTAGCAGTGGCCCCATACTGACTTACCACTTTCCAGGTTTTATGGAAAGGTGGAAGATACACTTACTTTAGAAGGCACTTTATGTTCAATTCCACAATTGTTAATTTGAAGACCTCTAATTAATGAGAGCATTCAAGGATGCTTCCTAGGTATTGATGACCTCGGTAAGGCCAAATTTGTGACTGCCTGATCCCACTCCTAAAAACTGGCAAAAGAACCCACCAGAACTATGTATCTGTCTGTCTAGAGGCTTGATGGACTGCTCCCTTCCTTATGGTCTCACCTCAGTTTCAAAGACGAACCTAGAAATGAGTTATTCTTTAGCTTCACCTTCCAATGCCGTTGAACCCAGGAACAGACTGTACCTACAACCCAGGTACACGCACTCTCTCTTCTCTCCCACTATTTCAGATCATTCCCCCAAACCTGGCTAACTCTGACTTCAGAGGAACCAAGTTACACCATGGTAAAGAAAAAGAGAAATCTCAAAGTCAACAACAAGGAAAGTCACCTTCATCCTTTCAATAGGAAATCGTAGGCTCTAGTTCCTGGCTCTAGATGCGCCCTTCAACTCTACTTCTCTAGTTCCTTCAGGACACTCAACAGCGTTGAGCACCATAGAGCAATGGCTGAGGTAAGAAGCTCTTGGTTACTGACTTACAAGCTAACCAATTTAAAACGTCACCATTCTTTTAGAGTAGCCCTTCTAAAGTCAGAGGTATGGGACCTTTCCTTGTCAATGACATGCATTCTGAAGGTTTGTATTCAAGTTCTGGAACTTTTGTATCACCTTCCACCCATTCTAAAGTGGGTTTCAAAGGGGCTAAAAATTGACTTTTCTTTTGAATCCAGTACAAGGTGTTCATCCTTCACAAAATTAAACACATACATCTCAGGTTCTATAGGACACACTTCAAGAGGGTCAAATAAGTTCGGTCTTAAAATGGTCTTCATCTCCAGTGGAGTTTTTACAATGGCAATCCCTTAAGCCTTTTTATGAGTTCGGCCTTTCACAAGGGCATTCTGAAAGACTTTGTATACCTGTGAACGGAAGGGAGAGTCTTACAAATAATATGACTAAATGCTTCTGTAGTACAAGGGAAAGACAATGAAGCAAATAATTTTTAAGCATCTAGAAGATCAGACAATAAGTCAGCATGGATTTGTCAAGAACAAAAACATCAAACCAACCTAATATCTTTTGTTGACAGGGTAGCAAGCCTTGTGGATGGCAGGGGCAGTAGACATGATAGATGTCAACTTTAGATACTGTCTCACATGACCGTCTCATAAGCAAACTAGGGAAATATAGCCTAGGGGACCCTATGATAAAGTGGGTGCACAACTGGCTGGAAAATGATATTTAGAGAGCAGTTATCAATAGTTCACAATCAAGCTGGAAGGGCATAGCTATTGGGATCCCACAGGGATCTGTCTGGGGTCCAGGTCTATTCAGTATCTTCAAAACTGATTTGGATAATGTCAGAGTACCTGTATAAAGTCTGTGGGTGATGCCAAGCCAGGAGGGGTTGCAAGTGCTTTGGAGGGCAAGATTAGAATTCAAAGTGATCTTGACAAACTGGAAAAATGGCCTGAGATAAATAGGAAAATAGGATGAAATTCAGTAATGACAAATGCAAAGTACTACTTAGAAAAGAATAATCAATTGCACAAATACAAAATGGAAAATAACTGCCTATGAAGAAATACTTCAGAAAAAGATCTGGGAATTAGGAGATCAACAATGTAATATTGTTGAAAAAAAAAAAAATACCACCCATAACACACACCCACATCATTCTGGTATGTATTGGCAGGAGTTTTGTAAGCAAGACACAGGAAGTAATTCTTCCACTCTACTCAGCGTTCATAAGGCCTCAAGTGGACTTGTGTCCAGTTCTGGGCATCACACTTTGGGAAAAATGTGGACAAATTGGAGAAAGTCTAGTGGAGAGCAACAAAAATGATGAAAGATCTAGAAAACATGATATATGAGGAAAGATTGAAAAAAAATGGGTTTGTGTAGTCTGGAGAAGAGAAGACAGAGGGGACATGCAAGTCTTCAAATATGTAAAATATTGTTATAAAGAGGAGGGTGATAAATTTTTCTCCTTATCCACTGAGGACAGGACAAGAAATAATAGGCTTACATTGCAGCAAGGGAGGTTTAGGTTGGACATTAGGAAAAAATCCTAACTGTAAGTGTAGTTATGCACTGGAACAAATTACCTGGGAAGTTATGGAATCTCCATCACTGGAGGTTTTTAAGAATAGGTTAGACAAACACATATCAGGGATGGTCTGACTCTAGATAACACTTAGCCCTGCCTCAGTGCAGTGGACAGGACTAGAACCTGTTGAAGTCCCTTCCAGTCCTACATTTCTATGATTCCTATATATGCAAGCTACAAACAAACCCTAATATTCTTCTGGAAATGGGTATTGTAATAGTGGACGACTGTTGGTATGTGCACTGTTCCCAGGATAGGTACCAGGATTATGAGGCCAATTGTTTGTTTCCAGAATTCTCAGACTAAAGATGCTAATTCATGCGGAGGACACTTTCATTATTCCACAGAAATATTGCTCAGAGCAAAGACTTGAACTTGGGTTTTCCATATCCCAGGTACCCACTGTAACCACTGGCCTGTTGGCTATTCTGAGGCAGGTGGATCTCTTGAATTTTTTGTGAAAAAATAAAGGTCTCCATTTGGTCCTGATGCAGAACAGGAAACATTTTTGAAATCTCATTTCTGTGAGAGGGGAAAATAGTTTACTGCCCAGCTCTAGTCAAGAGTTCACATCAGAGGAATTGAGCAAGGCTGTTACGAGTGGGCTGTAGTCCACGAAAGCTTATGCTCTAATAAATTTGTTAGTCTCTAAGGTGCCACAAGTACTCCTGTTCTTCTTTTTGCGGATACAGACTAACACGGCTGCTACTCTGAAGTCTGAAAAGCCTTACCATCCACTTCTCTTAGTTCAACCACTCTATATTACAGGGATAGACAGAGGTGTCTATTGCATACAGGGAAAAAAAAATCATATCTGCTTCTGATTTATGTATATATCTTTTCAGTTTGCCTTCTCAAACCTCATATTGGTGCAGGGAGAACCACAGTATTATTAGGCCCCACTCCTTTCTAAATTTTCACACTATACAAATCCCAGGCAGATGTCTGAAAGACAGGCTAGGCCTTATTTGATTACCAAAAAGCAGACAGGCTGTGGGACCACTCAAGGTACTTGTTACACTTAAACAAGATAGACATGCATTGAATTTTGAAAGCTGTTAGAGGGTTATGGATTCCTCGGGGCATTACTATGTCAGACAACAGTGCTGTAGTGTCTTACCTTACAAAGCCAGGGGGAAGCAGGTCAGAGAGTGAATAACCAATCTGACAATATAACTCTTCAAGTTATGCCAGAATAGGAAGTACAGTCTGTATAACTCAAAACCTTCCTGGGACAGGGCGTGCAGAAGCCAGTGCCTTGTCCAGATGCAATGGCCTGTGGAGAAAAGCCTCTGTGACACCAAGTTATTCTTCAAATTGAGTCCACTCCAGAGCTGGATATGCTTGCCAGCCTTCAGACTCACAACAGTGAAATTCTTCATGAAGTTTAAGTCTGCAGCAGGAGGGCATATTCCTTGTTTCTGTTCCTGTCTCTTTCATTCCAACTATGTCAGAACGTGTTGGCAAAAGCAATAAAGCGCTGGCAACAAAAGTGGCCCTTGACTCTACCCTATAGGCTTTTTTCCCAGATCATGGTTTGACTCAATCTTACAAAGACGACCATCAGAAATTGTAGTCTTGGAGAAACTGAATATAGTGACAAGGCAAATAAGAGCAAAGGGAAAACTCTGGAATGAAGGATTTTCTGATTGTAACATGACTGTTAGGGATTCTTTGCAAAATGAAGAATTTCAGGAGACATTAAATCTTGATCTTACAGGTAGTAAAAATGCAAATCAACAGATCCTACAACAGTGAGATTTGGAATTGTCTTATGGGCAAAAATCTAAATCCAGAACATGTTAGAAAATCATTCTTAGTAGTTAAATGTCTCATCCTAGAATAGCTAGCCAGCAATGTGGCAGACTGTAAATACACCGCCATTAACACCCGTGCTTCTACTTGCTTATTACAGTTATTTTAATAGTGTAATCTAGGGGCTGCAGCCAAGATAGAGGTTTTCATTTGTACTGGGCACTACACAAATACATTAAAAGACATGAGAAAAGATACACTACTATCCTTATTGTACTGGGGTTAACAAGAAGAAAGAAGTTCTGAATAGGAGCCAAAGCTGCCTTCATGACTTGATTTCCGGGTCTGAAGTCTAAAGCAGAAATACATCCCACTTCTATAAGGCTTTTGACTGTGCACTAGTTCGGAGACTTTCAGAGACACAGCACAGGACTTGCAGCCCAATAGCAGGGGACTAAAGTTCAGCCACACCGAACACACCCTTCCCACTCTATACCCCACTGCTGTACCAGGACTTGCAGAGGGGTCCTTAGAGAAAACAGTCTTGTGCCGACACAATTTTCTCCAACCAGATAAAAGGATTTTAAGTTCCCTTCACATTGCTCTGGTCTTTTACCTGCTGTAAAGGGCGAGAATCTCAACCATTGTAGCTACACGTCAGTGTATGGGGAACAAAGCATCTTTCCTCTCTACTCCTTGACATACGTTAATTTCATATGCTTAATCCTCCCATCCCTTTCCTACCATATTAGTGACACTTTTTTCTGTATTGGGGCTATTAAACTTTCTCCCTTCCTCCATTACTTTAAACTTACTTTTGTGTATGCATCAGTTTTGAAACTGTTTCTTCCATAGGTGGGCGGAATTTGCACTTACATCCTAAGGTAACTTTTCTTCCTAACCCATCATCATCTTAAAAAGCAATAGGTGATGGCATTTTTCTACAACTAAGTTTTGCTTTCTCTCCAACAGAATTATCTGTTCTTAAAAAAAAAAAAAAATCAAATCTGTTTGAACACATCCCAACTAGTTGAGGCCCTTCCTCAAAATTGATGATAGCCTCACTATGGCATTACAAACAATTTCATGCCCTTCTCCACCCTCTGCATCAGTTATGGATACATGCTAGTTATTGAAACTTGGTACTTTGATATCCTTTCAACCTTCTACAGTACTTGCTTCCTTACCACAATAAAGAGGAAAGCTTTCCTTTCATTGGAAAGCTAAGGACTTATTTGTATCTGAGAAATTAGCTAATACAACTTGGGGGGGGGGGAATGTTCTATCCCTCAGCTCTGGCTTGTCTAAATTTGATCCCTGACCATTTTTATTATGGGCAGCCACTACTGTGTATTAATATCTATTATGAAATCAAAATATTTTAGGTTTAGTATAGCAGCTTTACTAGTAGATATAGTTATAGACTTAGCATGACCAATGTTTCTGTGTTTATTATATCATTTAGATTACATTAACAAATCTTTTCTCTTTGCTGGCATACTGAACATCCAGTGTAAGCACCTGCATAGGTTTGGTTGATGCTTTAATGTTATGTTAATCCTCTTTTGTATTAGAGGAAATATTTTTTTTCTTTAAAAAATGAGCAATACAACATTTGACAAACATAGCAGAATCAAACACCTACACAGAATTCTCTTTGAAACACTGGCAATAAGTCAAATAGCCCATCCTAAGAATTCTTTTTTAACCATCATACTCCAGCAGTGGCTGATCTCTAACTAATAGCAATAGTTTTTGTGATGAAATATCCTCTCAAAACCTAGTGTAAATTCAAGAAGTGACTGAACTATTCCATTATTTCTTCTAATAAAAAATACTTAACATGTATTTAGTGCAATACATCTTCTATTTGCTTTACAAATCTATCCTTCTCATAATACCCTCTTACTTTAGGTAGGCACAATATCACCATTTCACATATGGACAATCCAAAGAAGTTTAAAATTATTTACTGAAGGTCACAAAGGAGGACCAGTGAAAGCTGGCTTGGAATTCAATTCCTGTGCTCAGATCATTAGTCCGTTGTCCCACATATTTCTGTATTTCAATTCTTAGATTGCATTGAGAATATGCATTAAGTAATTAAATTTAATTCATTTATGATGTTTTCTTTGTGGGGAAATGGTCTTTTATTGTATTTACCTATTAATTTGTTAGAATGATGCAGATCCTCAGCTGATGTAAATCTCACCAAGTTGGATCTACGCAAATTAACAACAGCTGAGGTCCTGCCCCCCATGAGACAGATGTTTGTAGACAGGGTAGATAGCCTTTAAAATGGAGTGATGGCCTATCACCTATTAATGTACTTTAGATGGACATCTCTCGATTGTGCTGAAATTGGAATCTACAAATCTATTTCCAGTCAATAAATATATCTACTATTTAACATAGATGCAGTGAATAATAGATATTATAATCAATAGCTATACTGTCTAGTTAATCGTACGTCTTGGGTACAGCACACTGAGGTTCCAGTGAGTGAATGAGAATCCTTTAGAAATGTATTTCCAAATATCCCCTGAAAAGACTACACAGAAGGGAGTACTGTATATCAAGTTTTCTTCCTGATTAAAACACATCACTACTTTCCTTACTGATCTAGGCAATTACAGTTTAATACAATTCTAGGATACAATCTGCCTTTACAGTTAGTTTGCTTACAAATTTCCAAGTATATTAGCCACTTGTATTCCAATTTACTTATCATACCTGATTTGATATCATACTTGAATGCCTATGGACAGCCTCTCTCCTTCATGAAATAATATTTTTGTAAGTGGCATTTATACATCCTTAAACAGCCTCATATAAAGAGGAAGATCTCCTTCAGATTTAATATAAGGGGTAAGAGATGAAATGGCACATGTCAAATCATTACTATTTGATCCAATAATTCAAAAAAATCTATTCAGTTATTTACCAGTCCTCAGTTTAAAAACAAACATAAAAAACTCATACTGCAGTATCAGATTCCTCTTTGTGGAAGGATAATAATAATTAGGGGGTGGCTAGATTAACCCCATTTCCTCAAACCCTGTTCTACCGCAGAAGATGTATCGCTTATAACAATTACAGAAATGTGTTGTCAGATGTGATGTGCATAATCTGATTGCAGCAAAACGTACCAGCAGCAGAAACAAAGTGTTTATAGCAGTCTCCCACTTGAGTCCCAAGTGTACTGATGCCACACGATGATCCTGCTACTATATGCCAATTGACGTTAACTTGAGCTAACTTTAGCCTAGTTTAAATATAAACCACTTCAGGGAGATCATCATGTATAAAAGGATAAAAACTATTTAGACTTGTTCTGAAACACAATTTAAATAAATGTGCATTGCTGGTAATTTGGAGGAATATAATTTGTAACACTCAGTTTTGTCCACCCTACTTGAGGCATCACAGTTTGAATCAGTGACATCATCATAGGACCTAATCACATCAGCCATACCATCAGGGGCTCGTTCACCTGCACATCTACCAATGTGATATGTGCCATCATGTGTCAGCAATGCCCCTCTGCCATGTACATTGGCCAAACCGGACAGTCTCTACGCAAAAGAATTAATGGACACAAATCTGACATCAGGAATCAAAAAACTCAAAAACCAGTGGGAGAACCTGTCTGGTCATTCAGTGACAGACCTGCGGGTGGCTATATTACAACAGAAAAACTTCAAAAACAGACTCCAACGAGAGACTGCTGAGCTAGAATTGATATGCAAACTAGACACAATCAACTCCGGTTTGAATAAGGACTGGGAATGGCTGAGCCATTACAAACATTGAATCTATCTCCCCTTGTAAGTATTCTCACACTTCTTATCAAACTGTCTGTACTGGGCTAGCTTGATTATCACTTCAAAAGGTTTTTTTTTTTCCCCTCTTAATTAATTGGCCTCTCAGAGTTGGTAAGACAACTCCCACCTGTTTATGCTCTCTGTACGTGTGTATATATAGCTCCTCAATATATGTTCCATTCTATATGCATCCGAAGAAGTGGGCTGTAGTCCACGAAAGCTTATCCTCTAATAAATTTGTTAGTCTCTAAGGTGCCACAAGTACTCCTGTTCTTCTTTTTAAAAGTATGTTTGCTACAAACACAGTAGGCGAAATCCTGTATAGCAAGTCTGCCCAAAATGTGGCTCATGCCAAGTGTGTCCTGAAGAATCCTAAAATCCAGCCCACAACCCACCTCATTCTGAGCAAAGCCTTAATACAGAGTTGCAGCAAGCTGATTCTACGTGATTCAACATGTACTGCTTCCTTCCTAGCAATTTTCCACTCCATTAGCATACCAATTCATCACACCAGACGTCTTGGTCAGATGATTATATATATTTGGATCCAAAAATCAGGCCTCCAGAGCTGACTCGGTAAGTGCAAAGAAATATATCTTTGCGGATTCTTGGGTGACTAATAAAAATGTTCCCATCCACATCTGAGATTTGTAATTCCTGCCTATGACTGAACTATTTTTAGGTCATAATTTCATCCCATCAAGGAGGAGTTTCTTTTGCTTAGAGACAATATCTTACAATATGTTGCATTTCTCTAGTGCCTTAGGAGCTTCAAGTGCTTCACAATATTAATTTCTACTCATAACAATGTTGGGCCACAAGACCTCGTATGTTTCTAGGTATTGTGTAAACAACGAACACCCCGTGCAAAAGTAATATCCACATTTTTAAGGCCATGTTGAAGAGTTGACTTACTCTTGGCACACCTCTTCATGGCTGGGCATAGTGTATCAGGCTCTCCTCATTTATCATCCTGGGCTGGCAGCCACTCTAGCCCTGTGGTAGTCTGCCTGTTCTCATAATTTGACACTCACACCACATCACATTTAGTCCTACCCCTTCCAGGGTAAACAGAATCCAGTAAACTAAACTCAAGCAAACAACTCTTCACCCCTACCCAGGCCCAGCCCTCCACAGACCTTTCAGAGCATTGGAAGGGGTGATCCTCCCGCTCTTGGGCAGACACACACCTTCCAGAGCTTTCTCCCTGGAAATCTGGTTCCAGTTCAATAATCCTCCTCCCCTTAGTGTCAGTGTTCCCACACGACCTTTTCAAGTCAACCAGTAGGGAAACCCAGGCCCTCCGTCTCCTCTGGGTTCCAGTCCAGGGACTATGTGATTAGCAGCTGCCTCAGATTCTCTCTGCCTCCTGGATTTCTTTCCATTTTAGCCTTCCTTCAGGCCCTTTCCTACAACCCCTCCCTTAGCTCACTGTACACCTGCCTCTCTCTAAGGCCTTTCCTCCACTCCCGCAACCAGAGCGTTGCTCCCTCTCTTCTTGCTCCTCATTTGGGCTTCCTCCCTTTATGCTTACCACCAAGCTCCTCCATGAGCTGGACTTTATCTTCAGTTAGGCCTGGCCCACACTCCAGGTGCAGTAATTGCTCTCTGTCTCCAGTTAACTCCTCCATTAAGATAATTATTCCAAGGCATTTTATTCAAGCCTTTGCCTGATTCGGACCATTTTTGTTGAGTGAGTCAGTCCTTTCAGTTTAATGTTGTCTATAGTCACCTAAATTTTAGCATTTTAAAGACAGTGTGCAGCCATTTTGACATTTTTATAGATTTAAAAAAAATACATGAAGAAATAGAAGCATGGAGGGGTTGAGACCCAGACCCTCCGAGATACTTAGGTGCCTCACTCCCATTGGTATGAATGGGAGTGAGGTGCCAAAATACCTTTGAGGATCTGAGCCTAAGTGACTTGCTCAAAGATGCACACAGGAAGCCTGTAGCAAAATTACAGCTAAAGCCCAAGTTTTCTTACCCACAGTCCTTTATCTCAACCACCAGGCCATGCTACAGCAGTTAAATACAACTAATGTGAAGACTGTTGGGAACAATATTATTGTGCCGAATTCTAAAGCAAAACTTAAAAGTTAAAACATTGCTTAAACTTTTGATGGTGTTGATGATCTTAAAGTGTTTAAATTGTTGGCATCTAGGATCCTATTAGTAAAACTTCCAGGGCCAAATTTTCAAAAGCAGCCTCTAAAACAGCATCTGTGACTTTACATGTCTGACTTTTGTACCTGTATTTGAATGCCCAATCATCTGCTTGATTCATGCGCAAGTTAATTTGCACGCACAGCTCAGTTGGTCAAAAGCTTACCCCTATAAAAATTGTGCAAGCAAAAACTTAAAACAGGAGACATCGCAGGCACAATTTTAGAGGCCAAGATGAGGCACCTTAGACAATTTAGCCCCAGTATTACCATCATCACGTTCCCATTACGTAGGGTGACCAGATAGCGACTGTGAAAAAACGGGACAGGGGGTGGGAGGTAATAGGCACCTATATAAGAAAAAGTCCCCAAAAATGGGACTGTCCCTTTAAAAACAGGACATCTGGTCACCCTACCATTACGCCTCTGGCATTTAGGGCAGCGACGAAACTCCTCCACTCCTGTCTGTTTCTGGCAAGTCTTTCAATGGTCCCTCTCCCCCGAGTATTGTACTCACCGCTTTAATAATAATTAAAAAAAGAAAATGAAACTTTGCTTGAAGTTTTTAATTGACTAAATGACTACAATTAAGTTAGCTAATAAACATTTAAACAATTTTTCACACTCTCTTATGGGAATACAAAAGTGCACAACTATGAATAGAATGAAGGCATCACATCACTTCTTTAATATCACCAAAATCTGTCTTTTCCTATCATCCCTGTCACTAATGCCCTTACCCATACAGTGACACTCTAGAGTTTACTGCACAGATTTTGCCTAAGTTTTACCTGAGCTGCCTCCAGTCTATCTAAAATACTGCTGTATGAAGACCTTTCTGTCCTGCCATTCTTTTCACTGGCCTCCTTACCTTTAGTGTATTAATGCAAGCTCCTTATCCCCTCCTTCAAGACCAATTCACAGTCTCATTCATGTATATCTTTGTTCTCATACCCCTCATACCCTTCCCAGTCCTTTTAACATTTCTCCCATTTCAGCTTTTCTGTCATGCCAATCCCTTTGCCTCAAGCAGTTTCTCTGCCAAGTGTCCTCCCTTTAGTTCAGATCACTCTTTAGCAATCCTTCCTACCTTTTTATCAAGTATTCTGACTGAATGCCTTTCTGTGTAGGTTTTTCTTAATTCATTCAAGGACTATTCAGTTTTCTCAAGGCAGGAAACATGCCTTACTATATATTTGTAAAGCACCACTATACATGCAATCTTAATAATGAACAGCAGTATGTAGTTCAGTAGTAAATAATATTTCCACAAAACTTATTTTTTAAATTTAGCCCCCAATGTACGACAGTATGGCCACCAAAAGGACACTGTTATTTGGACCAGTGGTTTCGTTGGTTGTGGAAGATTCTACTTACTTTTTAAACCATCATAGCTTTATTCTACCTTTTAAAAAAGAAATGCTAAAAACAAATCAATGCCTAGGATCAGTTCTAAAAATAGAATAGACATTAAATTAAAAATCAAGACACCACTTTTATACAGCCCTGTAAAACATTACAATACAATTCCCTTGGTAGATCAAATACTCTCAGGCCTGGTCTACACTAATCCCCCAAATTGAACTAAGGTACGCAACTTCAGCTACGTGAATAACGTAGCTGAAGTCGACGTACCTTAGTTCGAACTTACTGCGGTCCAGACGCAGCAGGAAGGCTCCCCCGTCGATGCCGCGTACTCCTCGCGGCAAGCAGGATTACCAGAGTCGACGGGGAGCACTTCTGGGTTTGAATTATCGCGTCCAGACAAGACGCGATAAATTGAACCCAGAAGTTCGATTGCCAGCCGCCGAACCAGCGCGTAAGTATAGACAAGCCCCCAGACTGCTACCCAACGTTACACATCATCCGTACTCCTTTATGGGCCAAGGATGTCACAGCAATGTTTACCAGGCATTTCTTCATTTAACTTTAGTGAATAAATGCTTTAACAAAGGTGTCTGTTTAACTGCTTTTTACTGTCCAATAGTTGTATCTTTCTGGAATTAACGGTAATTAAGCTGCAGCACTTTGTCCACCATGCACGCATGGTTTTATGTAAAAAGGATTAATACTGTGAAGCCCTAAAACAAATACATATAGTGCAAACAATATGTCACTATCTTTAATCAATATCCTGAATGCACTTAGTCTAAGCATATTCCTGCATATATTTCACCAATTAACCATGGTCCTAGGTTTATTTGTTTTTCACACATCCATGCCTACAGACAATTATTTCCTTTGAACATTTATTTCAAGGCAGAATTTCCTTTTTATTCTGAACTGCAGCTTTTGTTTCCCTTGCGAATTTCTTCAAAAGTACTGAGGGTAGAGAAGTTATAGCTGAGAACACTCCTCTTACATCATAAAATATGCATAAAGGGGCAAGATACATTTGGTATGATGCAATATAAGAGGATATAAAATACCACAGAAAGCAAAAACAAGTATCAAAAGCTAAAGCAACAATATATAATTTATCACCTTCTTTTAAGACCACTCTCTCCTCAATTTATAAGATTTTTACACTTTAACCAAATATTTTAATGGCCAAGTGCAGATCTGAATAGAAATGCCTACAGTAAGGCAGTGGGAAGAGAGGGGAATTGACCATTTGCCCAGGACTGCAAGTTTCAAATATTTGGTGATTAGAAAAGGAAGTTTCAGAAGATGGGAGGAAGTGGAGTGGAAAATTCAGCTCATCACCATAAAGATACAGATGGGTGAACTGTAAAGACTTAGCAATATCAACAGCTGGGAAGGATACCAGAACTGCAAAGTGAGCTGGGAGCCTGGGCAGAGTGCCACAGCTAGAGATCCCAGGAAAAACTAAACATAGATAACAAGGATAGGAGGCACTGGTGAACAGGAATAGTGAGATGGCAGAGACTAGCCGAGACCAAGGGAACATAGCTGACACACAGCAGGTGCCCATATTGAAAGAGGAAGACACCAGTGTACAAGTATCAGAGGGGTAGCCATGTTAGTCTGGATCTGTAAAAAGCGACAAGGAGTCCTATGGCACCTTATAGACTAACAGACGTATTGGAGCATAAGCTTTCATGGGTCAGAGACAATGTGGGTATTCACCCACGAAAGCTTATGCTCCAATACATCTATTAGTCTATAAGGTGCCACAGGACTCCTTGTAGCTTTTTACCAGTGTATAAGGTTTCATATCCTTGGGCTCTAGAGAAAAAGTTAGAGAAACAGTCTTCTACTGCCATTTTAAAGGTACAGAATCCCCCAAAAGGCTGTTTCAGGCAAAGGCAAACAAGGTATTGCAATTTTAGCCTTGGGGAGATCAGGCATGGGTAAACCTCCTGGGAGACCCATCTGAGAAAGTTTGATGGGTTGTGTTGTTTAAGAGGGCAGCAGGTGCACAGACCTTAGAAAGACATTAAACTCCTGATTAGGGGATTCCTGTTTGGGACAGTTCTTAATACAAGGAAAGAGAAAATGTACACCAAAGGCTTGTGAATTGAGCCATTTGGCATTCTGGTCAGAGAAAGCTACATGGCACCATATCAGTTGTGGAATTTCCATGGCGGAAGTTGGGAGATTGCTCCTAACCCAGTTGTCTGCCCTATTGGGCATAATCTCAAAGAGAGGATGAAGGACTAGTCCCTATGCTATATAGGGTGACCAGATGTCCCGATTTTATAGGGACAGTCCCAATATTTGAGGCTTTGTCTTCTATGGGTGCCTATTACCTCCCACTCCCTGACCCGATTTTTCACACTTGCTCTCTGGTCACCCTAATGCTATATTATAATGAAAGAACAAATTGATGCTGAGGAAAACAAGTGAAGGACACCCATACAACAGTCTTTGGGTTTAGCTAGGGCATGTAAAGCCTAAGGACCACAGACTTTATTGTTCTCTAGATCATGATCCAGGAAATCACTCAGGGATGTATGTAGCTTCAAGAATATCATTAGTGCCAGTGTCATCCCTTAAAGTTATGCACATGCTTAAGTGCTTTGCTAGATCAAAGCCCACTAATGGGATGGACTTGAAGCATTTCAAGTACTAGACGTGATAATACTTGTGGGGCGAGGTTATCCTTGCACACACACGTGTGCACACACACACACACACCCTTTTGGACTGCTAGGACTTAATCTGTGACTAACCTTTTCCTACAACTATAAATGGAAGAAACACTTCTGCAGGAGTTTTTAAAACATTTTAGATATTTCTAACATTTATAATATATGAGTGAAATTTGAGTCAAGAATTTATAGACATTTGAAAAAATATAAAATACATATATATACACATTTATTGTGTCAAGTTTTACATTAGTATGTATTTTATCAAATACATCAGATTTTTCATATAGCCTATGTATTTTAAATATTATTTCAAAAGGGAAAGGGGCAACTGTGTAATATTTAAAATACTATTTAAAAGTTGAAAATAGCTAACAATTTTTAAAATACTTTTTTTCCATATGGGTAAGAACTGTGTTCAGAAAGTGTCTCTACTAACCAGAAGCTAAATAAGAGGGATTGCAGTTCTCCTATGCTGCTAAATACTATGGGGCAACCCTCACTCCTTTCTCTTGCTTGACGGAGCAGGACTCCCTCTCCGTTCTGGCAGGTGAGGTAATCGCACTCAAGGGAATAGAAACTTAAAATGAGAACTGCTGGTGTCTGGCTCAAGAATTTTTGGGCGCTCCCAGGCTTTCCCACCAGTAGATGGAGCAGCAAAAGTGCCTGATAGGGGAATTAGATAGATTCTTTAGAGGAGAGGAGATGAATAGGGAATAACCAGGGAAAGAGGGAGAATGTCATGTGGCCTCAGACTACCTTCCAGGGAAGATTTTACTCAAAATCAGTGGGTATCTTGTGGGGATAAGGCAGATCAGTATGTAAGGAGAAGTATCTGGTGCACTACCATCACTTACAATACACAATATTCCTATGAAGGAATCAGTTAGCCTTTCCATTACAGTCTGAGGTTTGTTCTTTGTGATTCAGTGCTGCATGGTGGACTTGATTTTATTCTCAGTCAATGTGAGTAAGTTAGAGGGAAGGAAAGGGTTAACGAAGTGCAAAAGTGATCACAACAAATTCTATGAAGAATATTGGCTATTTCATCCTAAATCAAGAAATTTCACTTTTTGCCAACATTTTTTATTTTTAAGAAAGGACATTTCACTTGAAAATACTACAAAATTATAATTTGGACATGACCATGTGTTTATAACTGATCTGGATCCAAAAATAACCCCACATTTTGAAGTTTCAAAAATTTTAATGGGATTTTCTCATAAATAGGCCATTTTAAGTGAAAATGGATTTCACTTATTAATTTCATTTTTGAGAAAACATCCATTTTTAGTCAATGGTCATTTTCCAGGCAAAAAAAATCATAATTTTGAAATTGCACAAGTTTTTTGGGAAGTCATTATGTGTTTATGAATTTGAAACATAAATGCAAGAAAGCTAGATCTCAGGGTTTCTTTCAATTTTAATGCATTTATTTCACAATGCTCTAAAAAAGGATGTGTGCAAACATTCCTCCCCAACTGAATACACAATCTGTAATATTTTTCAATCACACAGCTTAAAAAAAAAAGAAATCCAAAGAACTCGAAGTGCTTTATTTACCATAAACATAAGAACTGTTATACTGCGTGAGACAAATGGTCCATTTACCCCAGTATCGTGTCTTCCGACACTGAAGCAGGTGCTTCAGAGAGAATGAACAGAACAGGCAATCATCAAGTGATCCATCCCCTGTCATCCACTCCCAGCTTCTGGCAATCAGAAACTAGGGACATCCAGATCATGGGGTTGCATCCCTGATCATCTTGGCTAATAGCCATTGATGTACCTATCCTCAATAACCTTATCTAGTTCTTTTTGTACCCAGTTATAGTTTTGGGTTTTGCAACATCCCCTGGCAACAAGTTCCACAGGTCAACTGTGCATTATGTGAAGCAGCACACTTCCTTTTGTTTTAAACCTGCTACCTATTCATTTCACTGGGTGACCCCTGGTTCTTGTTATGTGAAGGAGTAAACAACACTTCCTTATTTATTGTCCTCCATACCATTCATGATTTTACAGACCTCTATCATATGTCCTCTTAGTCATCTCTTTTCCAAACTGAAAAGTTCCAGTGTTTTTAATCTCTCCTCATACGGAAGCTGTTCCATATCCTTAAACATTTTCCAATTCTAATTTATTTGTTTATTTATTTTGAGATGGGGTGACCAGAACTGCACACAGTATTCAAGGTGTGGGCATACTATGGATTTATATAGTGGCATGACTTAACCCTTGGGAAGTACAAAATCATAATCTTATCTGCATTTTACAAATGAGTACATTCAGCACAAAATGGTAAAGAGCTCAGTCCTTTACACACATGAGTGCTACCATACACTTCTATGATTGCAGGATCCAACACACAGCAAGTCAGTGGGAAACCCAGGAACAGAACACAGGAATTCCAGCTCCCAACCTCGTCGTCTTATTTTTAGAAACACTCAGTATTTCAACATAAAACGGAAATTCCTGAAATGATTCTTCTGCAGATTTACTTATACACCTCCACCCCGATATAATGCGACCCAATATAACACGAATTCAGATATAACGTGGTAAAGCAGCGGTCTGGGGAGGTGGGATTGCGCACTCCAGCGGATCAAAGCAAGTTCAATATAACACGGTTTCACCTATAACACGGTAAGATTTTTTGGCTCCCGAGGACAGCGTTAAATCGGGATAGAGGTGTATTATTACATTTCTAAATGTTTCAATGGGACAGAAAAAATAAGGCTTCTCTGAGAATAAAACAAACAAAACTCCTGAACAGCTCCCAAATAAAACATTAGCAAAACAATTAGTTGTCACAGCATGAACGCATGTAACTCTTTCATGCTTATAAGTGCAATTTGTTCATTTAATTACATCATTTAATTGCTATCTCAGGAAAACAAACAGGTTCCTAATGAAATTGTTCGCAGAGGAGGCAAGAACATTTTTCCCCTTTACTCTCCTCGGAGACATTTTACCAAAAGATGGTAGTCATCTAAGCTGCTTCATTGCACTTCTATCAATCTCCTAGGTCAGATAATCATAGCTGCAGCAACCCCCAACAGCAATTACATCATGAAATATTTTTGGGTCCTATAAATGCTTGATTAACCACCTACTAAATCATTTTGCCAAGTATCTTGGCAAACGGTTTTATCTTATACTACTGTGTGTCCAGGTTAACCCTGTGATATAGCTATGGTTTCTGATGCAAGATGACATATTTGGATTAGTTACACATGGTACAGAATCCTGATGAGGGTTTAAATAAACTTCTTATAAAGCTTTATATTTTACCTTTGTTCTATGTCCCCTCTTACTTTCTGTTATCTTTGGCTGCTAAGATTGTCTCACAGACCTAAGAAGATCTCAGCCTTTAGCTTTTACAAAAGTACCAACATACAAATTAGAACCTGTTCCACACAATCAGAGAGAAATCAGTAGTGATTTAGGCATTGTGTGGCAATAAGAGTCACTCAGTATACCAAGTTCTGTATTGAAATAGGCTCCTTTCCTCTATTAGGCGGTGTCCATGCTGGGGAAAAGGTGTGTTTTTGAAAACATGTTAAAATCTTATTATAGATGGGAGTTGACCCTCTACCAACTAAAACATTAGAATACAAATGGCCTTGTTAGGGTTTTGACATGTTTTTAAAACATGCATCTGTTTTTCTGGTGTTCACACTGGAGCTGAGCGAATAACTCATTTTTCAGTTTGCTGGCAATTTCAACAAAATAAAAAGCAAGGTTTCTGATCAAGGTAAACAAATGAAAAATTTTGCAATTTTCAGCATGTTTAAAAACGGTTTCATTTCTGGGCATCTTTAACTTTTAATTCAACAGAAGCAAAGGAAATTAAGGGTTAGATTCACAAAAACAATGGTGGTGATTGTGGTGGCTGCCCCCTTATTATCCTCTCTGGTTGAAGAGCTTGAACCCCTGGTTCAGGTACAGGTGAAGGTGAGTGCCCTGACCACCAGACTATAGGTTATTCTGGGGTGGGCCTCAATTTCTTCTGTTGACATTGTCCACTGCATATTAATTAATAAATAATCTTTGTAGCAGGAACTTGAACTTGGCATTCCCTCATCCCAAATGAGTGCCCTAACCAATGGGCTATTGGGTATAAGGACAGGACAACCACCAGCAATTTTGTGAATGGTATCTAAGTTCTTTATGAGGTAACCTCCCTTTTCTCCCATCCAAAAAGGCATCTGAAACTATATGGCAAATTTACCTAAATTTGCAAACTATCTGTTGATCTAAAACTGCTTCTTTCAGCAAATAAACTTTTCATGCAAAATATTTTGCCCAGCTCTATTGGACACAGTTTTAGTGTAGTCTCAAACTCCACTGTGTCTAGGACAGTGCCTGGAGTAAGGGGAAATCTTTCTGACCCATTCTTAACTGCACATTTTCTTGCTTTCGTGGCTCTAATTCAAATCCTTCAAGTTATTTTAACTAACTCTTACGTTTTCATCTAGATATAGGTCCGATATCACACAAATGGTATGGTTTATAGATGTAATATATTTTGCAGTAGTAAAACTGCTTGAAAAGAGATGCAGTAAATATTCATGTTAACTGGGTTCCAGCATACAGAAGTCTTTAGAAGTGATTTGTGAAAACATGTTTCCAGTGTTATTGTAGCCATGTTGCTCCCAGATATTAGTGAGACAAGGTGGGTGAGGCAATATCTTTTTTTGGACCAATTTCTACTGTGAAAGAGAAACTTTCAAGCTACACAAAGCTGTTTGTCAGGTCTAGGAAAGGTACTCAGAGTGTTTAACCATGAAAACATGTCAGTCCACAGTCACAAAAACCGGGAAAAAGGCTGTGCCACACCCCACAGTGTTTTAAGGATCATGTTAGAATATCAGATCTCATTCTGTCCAGTCAGCTATTTCATAGGCAAAAGTGCCAATGCTAAAAGTGTGACAATACAGAAAAGCAGTAGCTCCTCCTAATAAAGGTTGAAGGTTGTTTCTCACTCTAAACCTGAAGTCCAGCTTCTCCAGAAGAGAGAAATCCCACTGGAATATCACTCCCAATATGTTATGCCAAGGTAGAATTTTTCCTGAAAGTCTGGGAGAAGTTCAGAAAAACAAATATCAACTTTTTGACACTTATCTTAAACGGAACCAAATTATGAGCTTAACCTCTGTATCCTCCCACTTCTTGCATGCAATAAATTCTAGATCCTCCTAGATTCTCTACTCCAGTTCTACAAGGATCATTCAATCTCATGGAGAAATTATTTGATCTCACAAAGTGCACTGGTCAGTTACCCTTTAGAGTTTCAGTATTGGAGGGAGAGATTTCACATACTCCCTGATTTTGTAACACTGTGATGTATCTGCTCCAGAGCACATTAAGATGTTTAAGCAGCACACAAGTAGAATTCAAGAGAGACTCATCTTCACTGAAACAAGATAAGGTGTGGGGACCAAGACATTTAGTCTAATCTTCTACAGAAAGCAAGCCACCATAGTAGTCTTGGAGAACGCCAAATATCGAAGCATGGGAGCAGGACACCCTCTTGAGGGGAGAGACAGTCACTGGAAGGGAAAAGTAAGATAGCTGCCAACTCTCTTCCTTTAAAAGCAAAGAAATGGCCAGAGGCTCACTAAACTTCACCATACAGATGATAGATTTATGAGGAGGGGCCCACAAAAGTTCAGTAAGCAAACATTTGTAAACCATCACCATTGCAGGTATGGCCTCCAGGTAAGGGTTGAGGCTGCATTAGCAGATCATTGTAGGAATCCTACATCAGTGTGGTCCCTGCTGTAGTAGTTAGGAACATAAGAATCACTATACTGGATCAAACTGATGGTCCACCTAGCTCAGTATCCTGTCTCGGACAGTGGCCAGCACCAGATGTTTCAGAGGAAGGTGCAAGAAACCTCACAGTAAGCACATGTGGGATAATCTGTCCCCCATACAAGTCTCAATCTAATCCCTAATAGTTAAAATAATCTCTAAGTCCTGAAACATGATGTTTTAGAGCCCTTCCAAAACTTTTGTTTTAACATTAACTATACCAACAACAACTCTGGACATTTTTGCTTTCCATGTAGGAGCCCAATACCTCTTTAAATCTTGTTAAGTTCCCTGCTTCAATGACATAATAATGACAAGGAGTACCAAAGTCCAGAAGTATTGCAAAAAAAAGTATTTTATCAGTTACAGACAGAGGCCTTCACTCTCCATAGTCTCATCTACCTTAGGAAAATTAGCACCCATTACCCAACCCACTGCCCTTCACAGATGATAGCAATAATGGGGCTACAGCATGGACAGGGTGCAGTGATTTTTCTCATGTCATGTCATCCTAACCCTAAATGCACACCTAATGCACACGCCTCAGAGAAGCTAGCAAAATGGCAACTGCAAGCTCATCTAACCTAGTGAGGAGGGCTTTAAACTAGGTTAGACGGGGACAGGTGAGCAAAGCCCACAGGTAAGTGGGGAACATGGAGACCTGGGAGTTGGGTCAGAAACGAGAGGGAGTGTGGGCTATATTGGCAGAGAGAAAGGAGGGTCAGGACAAAACTGGGAGGAAAGATCAAACCAGTATCTTAGATGCTTATATACAAATGTGAGAAGTATGGGTAATAAGCAGGAAGAACTGAAAGTGCTAATAAATAAATACAACTATGACATTGTTGGCATTACTGAAACTTGGGATAATACACATGATTGGAATGTTGGTGTGGATGGGTACAGCTTGCTCAGGAAGGATAGACAGGGGGAAAGGGAGGTGGTGTTGCCTTATATATTAAAAATGTACACACTTGGACTGAGGTAGAGATGGACATAGGAGACGGAAGTGTTGAGAGTCTCTGGGTTAGGCTAAAAGGGGTAAAAAAACAAGGGTCATGTCATGCTAGGAGTCTACTACAGGCCACCTAACCAGGTGGAAGAGGTGGATGAAGCTTTTTTTAAACAACTAACAAAATCATCCAAAGCCCAAGATTTGGTGATGATGGGGGACTTCAACTATCCGGATATACGTTGGGAAAATAACACAGCGGGGCACAGACTATCCAACAAATTCTTGGACTGCATTGCAGACAACTTTTTATTTCAGAAGGTTGAAAAAGCTACTGGGGGGAAGCTGTTCTAGACTTGATTTTAACAAATAGGGAGGAACTCGTTGAGAATTTGAAAGTAGAAGGCAGCTTGGGTGAAAGTGATCATGAAATCATGGAGTTTGAAATTCTAAGGAAGGATAGAAGGGAGAACAGCAAAATAGAGACAATGGATTTCAGGAAGGCGGATTTTGGTAAGCTCAGAGAGCTGATAGGTAAGGTCCCATGGGAATCAAGACTGAGGGGAAAAACAACTGAGGAGAGTTGGCAGTTTTTCAAAGGGACACTATTAAGGGCCCAAAAGCAAGCTATTCCGCTGGTTAGGAAAGATAGAAAATGTGGCAAAAGACCACCCTGGCTTAACCACGAGATCTTGCATGACCTAAAAAATAAAAAGGAGACATATAAAAAATGGAAACTAGGACAGATTACAAAGGATGAATATAGACAAACAACACAGGAATGCAGGGGCAAGATTAGAAAGGCAAAGGCACAAAATGAGCTCAAACTAGCTACAGGAATAAAGGGAAACAAGACGACTTTTTATCAATACATTAGAAGCAAGAGGAAGACCAAAGACAGGGTAGGCCCACTGCTTAGTGAAGAGGGAGAAACAGTAACAGGAAACTTGGAAATGGCAGAGATGCTTAATGACTTTTTTGTTTTGGTCTTCACCGAGAAGTCTGAAGGAATGCCTAACATAGTGAATGCTAATGGGAAGGGGGTAGGTTTAGCAGATAAAATAAAAAAAGAACAAGTTAAAAATCACTTAGAAAGGTTAGATGCCTGCAAGTCACCAGGGCCTGATGAAATGCATCCTAGAATATTCAAGGAGCTAATAGAGGAGGTATCTGAACCTCTAGCTATTATCTTTGGAAAACCATGGGAGACAGGAGAGATTCCAGAAGACTGGAAAAGGGCAAATATAGTGCCCATCTATAAAAAGGGAAATAAAAACAACCCAGGAAACTACAGACCAGTTAGTTTAACTTCTGTGCCAGGGAAGATAATGGAGCAAGTAATTAAGGAAATCATCTGCAAACACTTGGAAGGTGGTAAGGTGATAGGGAACAGCCAGCATGGATCATGTCAAGGGAGGTTGTGGAATCTCCATCTCTGGAGATATTTAAGAGTAGGCTAGAGAAATGTCTATCAGGGATGGTCTAGACAGTATTTGGTCCTGCCATGTGGGCAGGGGACTAGACTCGATGACCTCTCGAGGTCCCTTCCAGTCCTAGAATCTATGAATCTATAACCGAAGCTAACGTTCTAGACTCAGCACAATTTGGATTCTGGCCAGGACACAGAAACAAAACTGCTTATGTGGCACTCATGGATAAATGTCCTCCTATCGGTGGATGGAGGACAGACACCCTCTCGTATCCTCCTGGACCGCTTTGCAGCATACAAAACGGTTGACCATGAGATTCAGCTGACTCACCTGACACAGAGGTCCATGGTAATGTTCTAAAATGGTCTGAATCCTTCCTGGAGGGATGGACCCAAAAGATGTAATGGGAAAATGCACCTTCACCACTAGACCCCTTATTAGTAGACCTCAACAAGGATAGATCCTCTCTCCGGTCCTTTTTTTAAAATCTACATGCAACCATTAGGTGAACTGGTCAGACAACATGGACTCAAGTGCCCGGAACATGCAGATGAGGTGGTCCAGTGCTTGGATGAGATCAGCTCATGGATGAAGAATGACTGACTGAAGCTGAAGCCGAACAAGACAGAGGTGTTGCTTGTGGGCATAGAAAAGTTGTTCAAAGAGTTTGCAGCCACAGTGCAGTCTCCATTGGTCAAAAATATACACCCACAATTGGTCAGATCAGTCCATATTCTAGAAATAATCTGATTCCTGGTTGATGCTGAGCTCTAACATATCAGCATCAGCAATTAATGCTTTCTATCCGCTCTTCTTGGCTAGGAAACACCCTCCCATCCTGGCAAATGAAGATCTGGCACCAGTTATTCATGCCTTCATCACATCTCGGCTGGATTACAGCAATGTAACATACGTGGGCATAAAGCCTTCAGCACTTCGGAAACCCCAACCAATACAAAATACTGCAGTGTCTCCCCTCAGCGATACACGTTACAGTAAACATATCAAACCTGTCCTCCCCTCTCTACATTGGCTTCCCGTAGACTCTCAAATCAAGTTCAAGGTCTCAGTCCTTATCTTAAAACCACTCCATGGCCTGGGCCCAGATTATCTGAAAAAAGATGTCTGAAACTTCAGGATGAAGACTGTGGTTGACAGCTATGCTCCTGTGGCACAATGGAACTCTCAATAATAAGTGTAAAGATCATCTGTGTAGGAAACAGAACCTTCTCCAGGTGTGGTCCCTGACTGTGGAATGAACTTGCCCAAGAACAAAGGACCAGCACAAACCTCACTACTTTCTGCTTCAAATTAAAGGCACATTTATTTAATGTTGCCTTCTCTAATACAAACACAGAGCAATGGATATATTTATATTTAAAAAAACACACACACACAAAACCTACACAAGTCACTTCATTGTGCATACTTCTCTCTTTAAGGACAGGATGCGAGAACAGACAACATGTGACAGATGTTTTGTCAGGTTGCTCAGTGCGCTGGAAGGCACTCAGATATTAGTGAGGAGTGCCTTATAAAAGCTACATAGAATAAAATAGAAGACATGTAATTTTAGAAAATTGATGCCCTTCATGGCTGGTTCTCATTTTACTGCCTGACATTGGTTATGCAAGGGGCAAGCTGAGATTTCTGCTTAACTCTGTTAATTTCATTACCACCTCTTCCTCCCAACACCCTTTCACCCCATTTGTCTGTTTCATCTACCTTGTGTCTCCTATCTGACATGTACATAGTCGTCTTTGTTACTTGTCCATTCAGTGCCTAGCGGAACGGCGTCCTGACCCTTGACTGAGGCCCTAAGCACTATTGTAATAAACAGAGCCTGAGATTTTTCAAAGGGGCCTAAGGGCAAGTCTACACCTAAAACACTGCATCAGCATAACTGCACTGATGTAGCACTTTAATGAAGACCCTCTAAACTGATGGGAGACAGGGCCGGCTCCAGGCACCAGCTTAACAAGCAGGTGTTTGGGGCAGCACCTGCGACAATTCGGGGGGCGGCAGGTCCCTCACTCCCTCTAGGAGCGAAGGACCTGACGCTGAACTGCTGCCGCCGATCACGGCATTTTTTTTTTCTAATTGCCGCCGCCAATCGCGGCTTTTTTTTTTTGCTTGGGGCGGTAGAAATGCTGGAGCCGGCCCTGATGGGAGAGAGCTTTTCCTGCCGACATAGCACTGGCTATACCAGCACATTGGTTGGTATGGATTATTCAGACCCCTGAGCAACAGTTATTCTGAAGTAATTCTGTAGTGTAAACCAGGGCTGAGAACTAGGCACCCAAATCCCATTGATTTTCAACAGAAGTTGGGCACATAGTCCCTCAGACCCCTTTAAATATCCACCGAATTACTAATTAAACCCTTTCTACACTACAGCCATCACCATTGCTAGCACTGGGGGAGTTTCAACAATAGGGAGCTATAGATTCTAAGTTTACCAATAGAAATTCAGCCCAGTTGATTCAACCCAGCACCTGCCACAAGTACTGATTTCACTTTAGAGAAAGATTTTTCCCCCTTGAGATCAGTTTCTTCTTCCTTGACACAGAGAAAAATGTTCACAATTCAAAATGCCACATTCTGTTTTACAAGGAGCACAAATTAGAAGCCAAAGCAAGAGAACATCCTAATACGGGATTCAACAAGGCAGAGGCCCTATGTCTCAGAAAGCAAAACAACATAATAATGACCTTTTTCCATAGTGCCAATGTATACTACTGTCAAAAGGATGTGCATTGGCATGGTTCCTGCGTTGATGTGGTTCCAGGGGAAACCTTCCTAGAGGTGCTTTCCCTTGGAACACTGTAGCCTTTGTACCTTGAAACAAATTGAACAAGCATGCGTGCGTGCGTACACACACACACACACACAGCACAGAGAGTGGGTATTGATGCTGAGTGCCCGAGAACAAACACAGGATGGAGAGAGGGCATGAACAGTCTCATAATAAAAATATAGATACAGCATCAGCAACTGGATAAAAAGAAAAAGTACTTTCCCGCCTGCATGACACCTGGGACGTGACACTTTCAAACTTCCTATTGCTTTTTTTAAAAATACATATTAACTGTATGTCATTTCTATTTGTGCATAGCTCATCTCAGCACACTGGTCTGCTATTGTAAGGCATTCCCTACCTCCTCAGTTCTCCATCTATAAAATGGGGTAACAGCACTTCTCTACTTCACGGGGGTGTTGCAAGGATAAATATGTTATGATTGTGAGGCTTACTCAGATACCATGATAATGGGGGGGGGGGGAGCATGTAAGCTCTAAAACAGAGATAAATTCCACCTTATTGCACTTCCAGTATGGATGTACTTTTTTCTGGCTGCAGCTCTGAATGCATCACCCATATACACTCAAAATGGAATGTGACAACTATTAACAGAAGTTTTAAGAGACCATCTAGTGAGACAAAATTTTGGTTACACATTTAAAAAAAAAAAAACCCTAAGTGGGGGATATGATAGAGATATATAAAATCATGAGTGATGGAGAAAGTAGATAAGGAATAGTTATTTACTTATTCCCATAATACAAGAACTCGGAGCCACCAAATGAATTTAATGGGCAGCAGGTTTAAAACAAATAAAAGGAAGTAGTTCTTCACACAGCGGACAGTCAACTTGTGGAACTCCTTGCCTGAGGAGGTTATGAAGGCTAGGACTATAACAGCGTTTAAAAGAGAACTGGATAAATTCATGGAGGTTAAGTCCATTAATGGCTATTAGCCAGGATGGGTAAGGAATGGTGTCCCTAGCCTCTGATTGTCAGAGGGTGGAGAGAGATCGCTTGATCATTACCTGTTAGATTCACTCCCTCTGGGGCATCTGGCATTGGCCATGGTCGGTAGACAGGATACTGGGCTAGATGGACCTTTGGTCTGACCCAGTATGGCCATTCTTATGTACATAAAACTATGCAACACAAAAATGGTAAAATTAAGTTAAAACAAATATTTCACCGTTTCATCATCTGAGCTGAACTACAGTATTAACCTCTGAATCTGCAGAAGTCTGCCAGTTTCATACAAAGGGCAGCATTCTCCAAGATCAGTTTTCAACATCTTGGAGTATTCCTCTCAAACTTCTTCACTGTAGGTACTCAGCACCTCTCGGGACTTAGCCATATATGGGGCAGATGTAATCCATTTAAGTAAATGGGTTGATAAGTATAAAGCTGCCTGGAACTCGAAGAGGATCTCAGAGAAAAGTTTGAATCATGAAGTCTGAAAAGCACTTTCCCTCAGAGCAAACACTGCCTTCAATTAATCATTCCAGCATGGTATAGAAACTCCGTAGATAATTTACTAGTTTACTTTAAGTAGCTTACTTCTTGGCAGCCATCTGCCACTAAACAGAATCGATAAATGCACTGTACAATTCACAGGTGAAGCATTGTCCTAAAAAATCTCAGGTGCCTCACAATAAGCCAGGCAATATCCAGTGCCATTACCTAGAAGCTAAAGATTAGAAGTAAAGAGGAATTAGAGTGAGCATACCAAACACGGGGCTCTTATTCCAATTTTTAGAGCTGTGCAGACTTCATGCTCAGTGCTGCAAAGCATGTGTTTAACTTTACTGATATGACTGGTTTCATAGACTTTGATGGGATCATTCAGGACTGACATTACACTCACACACTTAATCATTTGCAAGATAAGGGCCATAGTGATTTGGGGGCGGGGAGAAGGAAGGAGGGTTTAAGAGAAGTTATTTGGAATTTAATTCCAGACTTTTTAGTGACCCCATCTTTTTGCTATGTGTGACTGTCATAGATCACACCTGCTGCAGAGCACCCCTTTGTGTTCTCCACATGCAATGCATGCAGGAGGGCCATGGCCTTCCAGCCAGGCTCTCTGTAATGTCTGGCCCCTTTTGGTGTTACAGAGTCTTTAATGTCTTTCAGGTCACCTGCTCAACAGTATCCCAGTGGCCAGTCTTTCAGTGACTGGGTGGCTGGAGCCTGAGTCACCTTGTCTTCCCATACATTTCTTTTTAGTTCTGACCCTTCTTTCATGATCCAATTTCCTTCAGCCCAGACCTTCTTCCAAGGCCCAGTTTCAGTTTAGTTTTTCCCTTCAGTCAGGGCTCACTGCCCAAAGACATTCCTCTCCTCTACACCCTACCTTTCTCTTCTAAGCCTCCTCTCCTCACTCACTACCATTTCTCCCACTCCCTTTTAATTCCAGCACTTCCTCTTCTTGAGTGCTCTCTCCTCCTGAACCACACCCACCCTTGGTGATGGTCAATTACATTAACCCTTTTAGATGATCCCTATGCCTTAATTACCAATCATTAATCCTTTATTAGCGCCATTCCAGGCTAGCTTCTCCCCATTTCTGGGAGACAGAACAAGGCCCTGTAAAGGGCTACACCATCCCATGACAGACATTTTGCAAAATTTGGATTTCACATGGAAACACCCCTCAACCTTCCCTAATGCCAGATGCTTCCAATTTCAAAAAAGCGAATGCTATCAAAACAAAAGTGTCACGTGAGGAGGCTTTCATAAATGGAGGTAAACTTGGGCCCAGTTTCACTCAAAGTTGTCATATTCGTCACTCACATCATTCTAGTTGAGCAAGGAGCCATGACATTTGAGGTACTTCATGAAATTGGACCCATTTTCACAAAACTGAGAAGAAACATGAAAAGCGTAGTCATTTTACAAGCACGCTGTCCATTTCCCCCCACCAGTAATTCCCCAGAATGAATGTGTATTCATTTACATGCGCAGGACTGTCTTCTGCTCTGTGTTCCACTCACCAACCAATCACAAAACATTAAAGCTATAAACACCAACTTTAACAAATCTAAAAAAAGCATGATGTCATCCATCCATCCAAAGACTCTCTTCTGCCTAACTCCCCACCCCAGGATGTAAGGCCAGATATTTATATGGAAAAAAGGGAGGGGTACTTTTCACATTTATGTAGCATAACCCAGATGTTGGCCAGGCATTTCTTTGGAAGTTAATACAGCTTACAGCTAGACTGACTCCCCCACATTTCTCTAAAAAATTAACGATGGAAATAAAAAGAAAATGTGTACAGCCATGGAGGGCCAATTTTCACTATTGGAGCTACACAGAGGCAGTGAAATTCATTTAAATGAAGTCTGTCTTCTGTGTCAGCTCTCCACAGAAAGACACCTGTGCAATCTAAAGAAAGGATTCTGCAGGCTGTGTGTATTAGACACAATGGAGACATTATAATCACATCAAAAACCACAAACAGTAAATTCAGTTCACTACAGTGTATTCACATGATGCATATAAAAATAAATGCAAAGCTAAGTGAAATAATTATTGGCAATTTTGCATAAAGCCATTCTCCCGCTATTAAACGCCTCATTAAAAGATCTCACATTTATGTGGTTAGTTTAAAAAAAGTATTTGTATGGAAATTCTGGAAACATTTTGTCAAATCAAAAGCAATGGTATCAAGCTAGATTCCATGACCCATATCTAAGACTGATGTAACGCAGTCATTATTTAGAATACGCAGCCACATAGGATTGAACAAGCTGAAGCATGGATGCAAGAACAGGATTTGTTTTCCAATATCATCCATCAGAGAAATTAGAGATGAGAAAGGCCCATCAGATCATCCAGTCAATCCTCCTGCCAGTCCAGAATTCTTCGGTACACCCTATATGCTACTGCTTTATCCAACCTATATTCTAATAGGTTTAAAGCAATTGGTTTTCCACTACTTCCCTTAGAAGGGCTACTCCACAGTGTAATAGAGCTCAGTGTTTGAATCAAACCTACATCTTTGTTATCTTAATTCCAAATGACACAAAACTTTCTAGTTTTAGAGAATCTCATCATGAGTGTAATGATTTGGGTGATCAGTCTGTACAAATTATGAATCCTGGCCGATTCTATGAAATTACTACTAAGAAAATTGCTGTATCATGAATGCACCTCTGTACATGTATCCACCATGAGTAGGCAGGGCTGTGTCACTTCTCTGCCAGATCAGAGATCCTGGTGGTCATTAGAACTCAACAGCGATCTATTCAAGGTAAAGTACCTTGGAATGATGGGTCTGCTAGAGCATGGGAAAAGATACTTTCTCCTCCTGTCTGAAAGGAAGAAGAGGGAAGTGTAGAGCAGTGGAAAGGTATTAATACCTGGGGGGGGGAGGGGAGCTAACAGCTGTGCATCTCTATCAGTGTTATAGAAGGCAAATAATTTATGAGTTAGAATCATAGAATATCAGGGTTGGAAGGGACCTCAGGAGGTCATCTAGTCCAACCCCCTGCTCCAAGCAGGACCAATCCCCAGACAGATTTTTGCCCCAGATCCCTACATGGCCCCCTCAAGGACTGAACTCACAACCCTGGGTCTAGCAGGCCAATATATATTATATTGACTGCACAATATCCCTCTTAAAAGGCATACAAAATACATAAACACACAAGTCTGGGCAGACTTTAAAGAATGATTTTTTGGATAGGGTCAAATTTCACTTGGATAACGTATTCTTCACCAGCTGTTGTGAACTAATGTTGTATCATTGCTACGTGCTGTTAAAGATATGTCATGTTTCACCCCAGAGGTGGTTGCATTTCAGATGTGCAAAGTGCTTCAAGAAACATGATGAAAGAAACTAGATAAAAAGTGTAAGATAGTAAGTGAATATTTAAAATACCTGCATGTTTGATTTCCTTTTTTGATCACATAAGGCAAAGCTGCATGAACAATGTATATTTTATGCTATTTTGCTGAGGAGCTGCAGCCTTAAATCATGGACCTACTATGGAAAGTCATTACAAAATGGCATTCCCCATTTATTATGTCTCCATATTAAGTTAATTCAGTTTAAAAAACAGAAAGATAAATTTTCTACCTGCCAGAGCTACAGCCACTACCTCAATCTGATCTAACAACCAAGCTGAATTTGGTCTTCCTCAAGCATCAGCAATAGTAATAAATATCCCTCAGAACAAACTATGTCTTCAGTTATACCTGTGCAGCCGCATTAGACTTCATTGGGCATGCAGAGAGTGGCCATTAAAAAAAAAAAAAAAAAGACTTTTTTCCAGAGTAGAACTGCAGTTTAATAAAAAGAATCTGTTTATATTCATGGGAGAGGATTTGGGTGGACAAGAAATTGGGTGGAACAGGGCAGCTGGCCCATTACACGGAACTGGGCGCAGCTCTCCTGTTCCAGACTAGATGCTCCCAGTTGGGTCAATTAAGAGGGTGGAAAGAATATAGGGGGCTATACAAGATTAGCTGGGAGTCACAGCAGACTGAGTCACTCAGGAGAAGGGCAGGAGAGGAGAGCTTCCCGAGACAGACAGTGATTCATGGGAAAAGGTTGAAGGCAGGAGAGCAGAAAGAAGGTGTTGCTGGATGCCTCTAGGCCAAAGAGGGCAGAAGGAAGGCAGAGCAGTAGAGAGCCCACTGATGACTCCGTGCTTGCATCCTGGACCCTGAGGAACCGTGACTGGGCCAGGGGAAGCGTGGGGTGCTACCAGCAGAGAGGCTTTTCATAGATTCATAGATTCTAGGACTGGAAGGGACCTCGAGAGGTCATCGAGTCCAGTCCTCTGCCCGCATGGCAGGACCAAATACTGTCTAGACCATCCCCGATAGACATTTATCTAACCTACTCTTAAATATCTCCAGAGATGGAGATTCCACAACCTCCCTAGGCAATTTATTCCAGTGTTTAACCACAGTTAGGAACTTTTTCCTAATGTCCAACCTAGACCTCCCTTGCTGCAGTTTAAGCCCATTGCTCCTTGTTCTATCCTTAGAGGCTAAGGGGAACAAGTTTTCTCCCTCCTCCTTATGGCACCCTTTTAGATACCTGAAAACTGCTATCATGTCCCCTCTCAATCTTCTCTTTTCCAAACTAAACAAACCCAATTCTTTCAGCCTTCCTTCATAGGTCATGTTCTCAAGACCTTTAAGCATTCTTGTTGCTCTTCTTTGGACCCTTTCCAATTTCTCCACATCTTTCTTGAAATGTGGTGCCCAGAACTGGACACAATACTCCAGCTGAGGCCTAACCAGAGCAGAGTAGAGCGGAAGAATGACTTCTCCTGTCTTGCTCACAACACACCTGTTAATACATCCCAGAATCATGTTTGCTTTTTTTGCAACAGCATCACACTGTTGACTCATATTTAGCTTGTGGTCCACTATAACCCCTAGATCCCTTTCTGCCGTACTCCTTCCTAGACAGTCTCTTCCCATTCTGTATGTGTGAAACTGATTTTTTTTTCCTAAGTGGAGCACTTTGCATTTGTCTTTGTTAAACTCCATCCTGTTTAACTCAGACCATTTCTCCAATTTGTCCAGATCATTTTGAATTATAACCGTCCTCCAAAGCAGTTGCAATCCCTCCGAGTTTGGTATCATCCGCAAACTTAATAAGCGTACTTTCTATGCCAATATCTAAGTCGTTAATGAAGATATTGAACAGAGCCAGTCCCAAAACAGATCCCTGCGGAACCCCACTCGTTATGCCTTTCCAGCAGGATTGGGAACCATTAATAACAACTCTCTGAGAACGGTTATCCAGCCAGTTATGCACCCACCTTATAGTAGCCCCATCTAAATTGTATTTGCCTAATTTATCGATAAGAATATCATGCGAGACCGTATCAAATGCCTTACTAAAGTCTAGGTATACCTAGAGTTTGGGAGTTCCCAGTGGGAAGAGCAGGGTTGCACCTCAGAAGGAAGGGCTGTAGTGGGTTTCCTGGCAGAGTGATGGAAGAGACTGGCTAAGGAACCTAGTTGTGACAGAAGACACTGGGGTATGGTGAGCACAGGGAATAGGTGCACTGGGGTAATATGGAGTATACATTGAGACTGTTATGGATTATTTGCACTATGTTTTGTTAATAAATTGTGTAGATGGACTAGAAGACAAACTTGAACGGCGTTACTGGGGACCCAAAAAGGAAACTGAGGCAAGGGGCCACCTCCATGGCTTCCATGAGTGGGAGCCTGGGAAGAGACCACAAATTTACCCTGGGCAATAAGACTAACCAAACCTAGATTACCAAAATTGATGTGGTCACTTTTGCCTCCTGAAGAGCGTGGTCTTCACAATCAATGCTCCTGTTAACACCGAGGGAGATAAGATATGTGCGAATTCAGAGTGCTCTATCTGCGTGACAATATTGTTAACCCAGCTACTGATGGAAATAGAGAACAGCAACACTACATACTATACCCTTTGCTCTATGGCACTGACATCTTGAAATAGGAATCCTGAATATACTAGTGCAGAACCAAATCCGATACACACATACCATCTGCTCCTATGGCAAGGAAATTAGACAAAGATGATCATATCCTTGCAACAGCCACAATTCACTAGCCTGAAAAAAAACTAGAGACTAAAGACCAGGTTATGATGTATGAAAAGTATTTGAATTTAGTTTTTGCACACTTTCTCCACTGTAAAAAAAATTGATCCTTATAATTCTGTAAAAAGCAACAGACGGTCCTGTGGCACCTTTAAGACTAACAGACGTATTGGAGCATAAGCTTTCGTGGGTGAATGCCCACTTCGTCAGACGCATGGGATGAAGTGGGCATTCACCCGCAAAGCTTATGCTCCAATACATCTGTTAGTCTTAAAGGTGCCACAGGACCCTCTGTTGCATTTTACAGATCCAGACTAACACGGCTACCCCTCTGATACTTATAATTCTGTATACATCATGCACCGTCTATGGATCAGATGTACATGTTGACCATTAAAATTCGATCTTTAATTTACACACCTACTTCCCCCACTCAGATTTGGAGAAGAGTATCTATATTCTGTCACTTTCAGTATTGGCCAATTTCTACCCTGCCTTTATTCCCTTATTGGATCTTGTCGATTTGGCCAATTTCCTCAGCACCTGCACCAATGGAGGGCTAATGCCAATGTCAGGGGCAGCTCTAGCTTTTTTGCCGCCCCAAGCACAGCAGGCAGGCTGCCTTCAGTGGCATGCCTGCGGGAGGTCAGCTGGTCCCATGGTTTCGGCGTACCCGCCGCTGAATTGCCACCGAATCCGTGGGACCGGCAGACCTCCCGCAGGCAAGCAGCCGAAGGCTGCCTGACTGCTGCCCTCGCAGGGACCGGCAGGGTGCCCCCCGCGGCTTGCCGCCCCAGACACGTGCTTGCTGCGCTGGTGCCTGGAGCCGCCACTGGCCAGTGTAATTTGAGACAGTAATCCATTTAAAGGCCAGAGTGGCACTTTTTTTTTTATTATTGTTATTCAGCTTACATAAAAATCTATTCTAGATAGTATACAAGTAAGATATCTTTCAAATTTGGTGCCCAGATTTGAATCAGCCAAATCCCTAAATCTTCCTTTCAATTTAAAGAAAATAATTATTTCTTAGTTCAAGGAAGTATTGTTTTTTTTCTTGTAATTAAAAGTACACCTCTACCCCGATATAACACAACCCGATATAACACGAATTCGGATATAATGCGGTAAAGAAATGCTCCGGGGGGGCGGGGCTGCTCACTCCGGTGGATCAAAGCAAGTTTGATATAACGCGGTTTCACCTATAATGTGGTAAGTTTTTTTGGCTCCCGAGGACAGCATTATATCGGGGTAAAGATGTAGTGATGTTCTTGAAGTGCAAAATAAAATGTTTCCTTTGAGTAACATCTTCCCCATTCCAGGAGAGTCAGAATCATCCCCTTACCAGACAAAGACGGATTAGGAGCTGCTGAGAGATTGAAAGGCTAACACTTTCTTTGATTCAGTTTTTCTAATCTTTTACATGAGGTTACCATCACAGGTGGGAGTTGGGACATTACTTCACTAATTAATTTTTTTAGAATTTTGCCCAAATTCATTGATCAGCTCCATCCCTAAACCCAGATTGCAGACAAAAGTGTTTTGTTCTAGAATAGGCAAGTAAAATAGATCAGTCAGAGGATGATGGAGCCCATACAGCTAAGATATAGGATAGAATTTCACAGCACCCATCCACAGATCCCTTCTCTCTTAAGAAATTAGGTGGGAGAGGAGAAAGTTAGGCATGTTGTAGGCCAACTTTTACAAAGAATTCAACTAGTACCTTGAGTGGTGGGTGAACTAGTTTCTATTTAATTTTATTCGCACTTCCTAATGTAAACTCCACTTGGTATTTGCCAGCTCTTGGAGTGCCAGACTGAGCCTATTGGGGGCAGAGAGGGTGGGGGAAGGGTTCCTATCCTAGGGACTACAACTGTAATGGCTACCCTGAATCCACTTCCCATAATGCTTGGAGCCAGGGGAGGAGAAAGATTGGAGTAGAAACTCTCGTTGAGGCCAATATGGAAATTTCTCCATGGAGTGACCTGGGCAAGCAGTTTGCTGGGCCAATTCTGAGCCAGGGCTGCTCAGCCCCTTCAGTGGGGGGACGGGGGACGGGACAGGACAGGACAGGACAGCCTGACTCAGAGACAAGGGCACGTCTACACTTAAAATGTCACTGTAGCACTTCAATGACGGGGAAGGCCCCCATATCGACATAGCACTGGCTACACCAGGGTTTATGTCAGTACAATTGTATCACTCAGGAGTTTGGAGTTTTCACACCTTAAGCAACACAGTTATACCCATGTAAGTTTATAGTTTAGATCTAGCCAAAGAAACTTGGTTTAGTTTCAGTTTTGAGCTTGGAGCGTGGGAGCGGTGAGAGAAGCAGAACAGCATGATTAACTCCCTCTCTCCACAAAGGGAGTCTTTGACCTGCTGCAGGAAATGGTGCATGGGTCAGGCAGTTCCAACCCTGCAGAAAGTAGGAGAGCTGCAACTTGGCACTGACTTGCAAGAGCCAACTAAGGCCTCCGTAGCACTCCCTACCAGGCTCGTTGGTAGGAGGCAGGTGAGGACCCTGCCCCGCCCAGGGGCAGGAACAAGTAAGGGAACCCTTGTTGTTTAAGTTGGCCATTATTCACAGCTCTGCAGCCCTCATCTCAAGACTCCAGCCTCTATGTGCCATCTGCCTGGGAAGGTGCCAAGGAGGGAGCTGGGGTTGGGAAGATTTGAGTGTGCTGGGAAGTGGTTGATTTGGTGTTTAGTACTTGTTAGCTAACCCTATCCCTTTCCTTCCCCAGATCCTATTTTCCTGGTCCTAATAAAGTCCCTCTTTGTTATACTGTTATTTTTCGGTGTGTCTTATTTTTCGGTGTGTCGTGTGTGGTTGGTGCTGATGTACTTTTAATGTTTCTTGTGTATTGGATTTCTAACCCTTGCCTGGGAGTAGCATTATTCATTTTCCCAAGGGACAGCACCACCTGTGTTTTGGGGATAGTGAGGAGTCACCCGGGTGGAGGCACCTGATGTCTGAAAAAGAAACCAGGATCCAACCCCTGGGAGAAGCCACTGCAAGTAGCAAATACCAGGAAGGAGTCTTGAGCCACCCCTCGAGGGACAGAGTGCATTAAAAGGGTGGAGTTTGCAAGATAGTATTGACTTGCTGATACTTAACCAAATGAAGGGGGAAAAAAACACATCAAGACACCAAGAACAATGCTACAGGTATCCAGCAAGGGACTGCTTATCTAAACATCTCAACAGCATTTGTTTAGAGTCTAAAAGCCTCATAAGAATTGGAGGCACACTGTGCTAGGTGCTGTACAAATATAGAAGACAACACTGTTAGTGATACAGTCAAGGAGTGCAGCCTTAACCCCTATTAATATATGGCAAATCTGAGTCCTTCTCTCAGCTATAACTCCTAGCCTGCATAAAGAATGAAACTACTGAAATTCCCATCAGCTTATTTGGTGAGACAGCTGGGCACCAAAGATGACTGGCTAACTGGCACAGATCAAATCCAAGGCAAAGTATTTCTCCTTCCCTCCTCTTCCCTCCCTCCCCTCCCCCCTCCCCAAAGGTGGTGCCTATTACCCTCAAAGGGGAATAAGGCAGAATGGCATCGCAGCAGATACAGGGAACAAACTCATGGGCCAACAGCTAGAAGTTTGACCTATTGCGTGCAGTCCTTCTCGTCTCCTCTCCCTGAGTGAGGTATCATAGCAGAAGAACTGGTTCTTGGAGGCAATCATAGAAAGAGATGACCTCTTCAGAGGTCAGAAAACAACATCAAATAATCTTAAATGAATCAAACTGTATCATAGAATCTCTGTGGATAGAAATTCCGTGCTTTAATAAGACCATGATAGTGACAGTGATTGTGAAATACTCAGGGTTTACAGAGGCTAGGGGGAAAAAAACAAACACACACCTCAACAATAATGAGGGATTTCAACTATTCCCTTATTGATGGGTACGCGTCACCTCAGGATGGGATGCAGAGATAAATTTCTTGACACCATTAATGATTGTTTCTTGGAGCAGCTAGCCCTGGAATGCACAAGGGGAAAAGCAATTCTTGATTTAGTCCTAAGAGAAGCACAGGATCTAGTCCAAGAATGAATATAGTTGAACTCCTCCATAATAGCAACCATAATGTAATTAAATTTAAAATCCTTGTAGCAGGGACAATACCAAAGAAACCCCCCACAGCAGCATAGTAGCTATGAGGGGATGAAACCTGCTCAGTCACTCTGTGCCAATGCTGCATGAGCAGCCTGGCCAGCATTAGGAGCTGTGAGGGGCTGGCAGTTATTTTGGAAGGACAGAATCTTCTCAATGTTTAGTAGCTAAAATCTCAGAAGTCTCTGCTGGGCATATACAAATGGAGATTTTTCAAAGATTTAGAGCTTGTCTATACAACAAAATTAAGTCGACTTAAGTCAAGTTGATGTACAGCCACCACAGCAATTAAAGAGGTGGTTGATGTCCACACTTGCTCCTTCTGTCAGTGGTGCACATTCTCACCAGGAGGGCTTCCATTGACTGAAGTGGGGCACTGTGGGACACTGACAGCTGGAGCCCAGCAGCCCTGGGGCTGACAGCCTCAGGCACGTCAGCCAGGCATGGGGCTCACAGCCGAGCCTCCTCTCCCCCCACTCCAGCACTGACAGCCCAAGCCCCCAAACGCACCCCGGTGCTGACAGCTCAAGCTGTAAGCTGAGAGAGCCCTGTGCCCCGCTGACTGTTCATGCTTTCAGCACTGGAGCAGGGTGGAGGTCCAGTTGTGAGCCCACATCTGGTTGACTGCTCAGGCTGTCATCGCCGGGGCAGTGAGGGGAGCACTCCAGCTGTCAGCCGCACTTGCAGTTGGCAGCCAACAGACAATTTAACTAATGCAGCGTCTACACCAACACTGTATCGCCCAAACTACATTGACCTAAGCGCTACCCCTCTCATG